>NC_057871.1:4550053-4850053 GCF_019740435.1 Gambusia affinis
ATGACTAATTGGTCTCTCTAAATTCTCCCTAGGTGTGAGTGTGTGTGTGAATGGTTGTGTGTCCTGTATGTTTTCTGTGTTGCCCTGCAACAGACTAGCGACCTGTCCAGGGTGAACCCCGCCTCTCACCCGGAACGTTAGCTGGGGATTGGCACCAGCAACCCTCCTGACCCCATTAGGGACAAAGGGTGTTTAGAAAATGGATGGATGGATGGATGGAGGTGGCTTTGATATGAATCAATTGTATGACGAAGTGTTAGGGCCAGACTACAGAGATGAATATTATATAACATGAATATTATCAAAATATTACACAAATATGCAATTTTACCAGAAAAAAACATCTCCAAACTAAGAGAAAATATTGTTTTAATGAGGAAAAAATACAACAGTGCGTTAAGGCCACTAAAGTTAGAAAAGAGGTACATTCCACCAAAAACTCAGAAATTTTGAGAATAACCTCAAAAACTTTCTAGAAAAATCATAGAAATATCTGAGATCCAAAATTAAAAATTTAAAATAGAAAATTAGAAGAAAAAACATTTCTAAGATTAATTTCAACATTTTTCAACATTTCCACCAGAGTGAAATATATATAATACTACTATTACATTTTTTTATTTTTTTTTACCTACCATGGCTCAAAAACACCGGTGTAGAAAAAACTTAAAGTTATCAAGTCCTATTGTTAACACGATTGATTTAAAGTCTTGCTGCTTATAATCGCAATGCCAATGTGTTAAAAGATTAAGTATTTCTAGAAAGTATTAAGTATTATCTGTAAAACTAATACCAAAGTATCACTTCAATATTTTTTTTGTGTGTTGATCTCATAAAACTATTACTTTATTTTCCTAAGATTATGACTCAAGTGTCACTGTATTTTTGTAATATTCTGACTTTATTTTCATAATTAAAAATGAAAAAACTCTAGCCTGACCCTTGTAGCTTGTCATAGAATTGGCCTGAATTCAAAACTCCAAAAAATCAAAGCTGTAAGTCAAGCGAGATGGCACACTCTCTGCGTTCTAATATCACTCTGAACTATAAAACCCAAGGAGCGCATTGGTGGAAAAAATGCAGATTTTCCAAAATTTAAATCTTCAAAAATGAAACATTTGATTAATTTTTTTCATTTGGAAAAAAAGAAGAAGAAAAAAACATGACAAGCTCAACAGAAAAAAATCAAAGTCAAGGTTTGGGAAAACGTTGCTGAAGTGACTCCCATCATCATCATCATGTGAGGCGCAGCTTCTTTCTCTGTTACCTTTTCTCTTTCAACCTCAGCCGGAAGTTGAGTAGCTGGTAGACAAGCTGTAACAGTAAAAATATATTGCACTGAGCATGCTCCTACTGGACCATTTAGCTACACAACAACTGTTGCTATGGGAACCTACCAAAGGCTTTCATTAAAGCCACTACTTCCTGTCAACTGAGCTGGATGGTCTGCGTTCTGGTAAGTTCTGGATCTCCTTTTCAGGGAAGAGGATCTTCAGAGCCGCACCCAGACCCTGAGTCTACCCGCAGCAGAAAGCTGCCATACATTGATTCTAACACGGGTCCAAAAAGACCCACTCATGGAAGACTGTATAGTCAATCACTCATGCATCAGAGGCTTTACTTTGGCAAAGGAGGAAAAAATGTTATAAAAATTCACAGGATTCATTGTTGATAATGAGAGGAATAAGCACAGTTAGAGTTTGTGAATAAAATAATTTGCTCCCATGTTATAGAGGGAGAAAAGATTATTTGAGACAGCTGAAATATTTGGTCTCCCCTCATAACTTTGGCAAATATAGAGCATATGTTTCCAAATTCTCAATGATTGTTATGTGTGATAGTATGACTATCCACCAATTACAATTAACTAGAAATTTATTTGATCCAATCATATTTTATCATATTTTATATCATATTCCAGGTCTGAACAGGCCTGCCGTTCAAACCTAGCAGGCCCAAATGTATTGTAAGACTCTGCTGGGAACGTCTGGCAGAGTCTCCTGTGAGATGGAGCTTTAACTCCCATCTCCGGGAAAGTTTTAAACACGTTCCAGAGGAGATATGGGACTTTGAGTCCGAGTGGAGCTTGTTCCGTGCCTCCATTGACGAGGCGGCTTTTCAAAGCTGTGGCCGCAAGGTTGTCAGTGCCTGTCTCAGTGGCAACCCTTGAACCCATTTGGTGAACAACTTTGGTGAGGGATGCTGCCAGGCTGAAGAAGGACTCCTCTAGGGGCCTTTTTGGCCTGAGGGACCTGGAAGCAGGTGATGGTAAACTGCATGCAGCTCGGGTGGTTGTTGAGGCAAGAATTCAGGCATGGGAGACTTTTGGAGAGGACATAAAGAAAGACTTTGTTACAGCTTCAAAACGATTCCGGTCCACCATCCAGTGTGTCAAGAGGGAGAAGCAGTATAGAACCAACACTGTTTATAGTGGGGATTGTGTGCTGCTGACCTTGACTCCGGATGTTGTGGGCCAGTGGGCAGAATAGATCGAAGACCTCCTCAATCCCACTAACATGACTGGAGACTGGGGATTCTGGGTCGAGCTCTCAGATCTCTGGGGATGAGGTCTCCTGGGTAATCAGGAGAAAATACTCAGCCTACACAGTCAAAAACTGTACTGCGCCGTGTCTCGGTAATCCATCAGTGTTTAGGCAATCTGTCAATAGTTTTTCTAATACAATATATGGCCCAACAGGAAGCAAGCCTTTCAAAATAAAACGAAATTTCACAATAAAAATGGCCAGAACAAATATCCATCTTCTAACTAAATATGATAAAATAAAACACAAACCATCATACAAATAACTTAAATATTCCCTATTTATGGCTCTAACAGATCAAAAAGATCTAACTGGGCCAAATGAGGTCTTGGAGGAAGGAGTAGAGGAGATACATCCTCAGAAAGCGGAGGTTGATTAAATGCTGCTGAATCTAATGTTGGTCAACAAGATGAGGGAGCACCTGGAGAACACCCAGGAAGGAGGAGGCAGCGCCGGAGAATCTACACGTATGACCAGTTGTGTCTCCAAAACAGTCAAATCCTCAAAAGCTGCTCCACCAGAGCACAGACACTCTCAGAAAACAACCCTAACTCTTCCAAGTGATCCTCTTTCATGAGTCCTTTTTATCACAGCAATTAAAAATAAATCAGTTAATGTTCATACACTTTTTGTTAGTTTAACAGGCTGGTTATCATTACTGTCTAATCTAATAAGGATAATAATCCATTGAGATTTGTGTAATTTTATTCTGTCATTGGTGAGAACAGATTTATGTTCATATTGACAGAGTTTATACATTAATTAGACAGGAACACCATAGAGAGTAATTATATGAGAATATAATATAGTATGGAAGATAAGAAGCAAGATGATAACAGTTAGTGAGGATAAAAGAAATAAACTTTGTAATAAATACTTGCCTGTTAACTTACCTTTAGTCCTAGTTCTTGTGGATATCATTGTTCTGTATTGCCAAAAATGTTAAAATGTTAGGCAACATTTTTTTGTGGCAGAGTGTGTTGCACTGTAGAAGTATTTCATTTAAATTACCGGTATTACTATTTTTTAGAGTTATGGATAAAACACTCTTTTATCCATTAAATTATACATTTCTTTTGTCTTATTAATTTTATTGTTTAAAACATTATGCCTAGTTATTTTTTTGTTCAAGCGTAGATGTTTTACAGAATTAGAGCTGTGTGCTACGTGACTGTTTTTGTACCGGATGTAGTGTCAGTTGTAAAGTTGTAACTAGAAGTAGAAATTATGTAACAGTTTTTCTGTGGACTAATGGCCGGCTGCTCCAGAGAGAACAATTTCAAGAAAAACACACAGATTGGGGCAAATCTAGTTACCAAAACTAAAGAAGAATTTCTGCCTGTTTTAAGAGTTCAACACAATCACAGAAATAAAATACTTAAATAAATTTCGATAGTTGTTACCTTGTTACCTAAATCTAGAGTTGCTTTTTATGCATTTTCTGACTTGGTGTTAAACTATTCTTTCATTGTAGTTCCGGTAAAACTATTTATTCTCCCTGAACAAAATGTTCTGGTAGAACTGTTCGTACTGTTAGCGTAGATATTTTATAAAGAACATTGCTAAAATAAGAACCTCAAACTTTAGCGGCCGTTACAAGAAACAAAGTAA
The DNA here is from genome assembly GCF_019740435.1 of Gambusia affinis. Classification (NCBI taxonomy): domain Eukaryota; kingdom Metazoa; phylum Chordata; class Actinopteri; order Cyprinodontiformes; family Poeciliidae; genus Gambusia; species Gambusia affinis. The sequence goes on from NC_057871.1 coordinate 4,554,208, forward strand.
CTTCATTCAATTGACCTTTTCACAATCTTCTGTATGAATCTTTATCTCTCCAGGTCTGCTGCTTTATAAACCAGTTCTCAGCTCAGCTCACTTAGACATTGCTTGTTTCAACTTCTTTTCAGTCTGCTTTGGAACAGGTAAGATTTTTTAATATGCAAAGAGTATCTTTTTTTAGAATACACTGCAGCAATAAAAATATTGTGTGTTTATTGAGTTATAAAAAGATATTTATAGAAGCTATGTTTTTCATAAATTTATTAGAGGTGCACCGATTGCAGGTTCCTGGCTGATTCCTGATTACAAATCTATTAAAAATCCTGACCTGCCAATTCCGATTTTGACCGATATACATTTTTTTGTCTGTAATCTTGCTAAATATTGGCAGAGAGTTGATGAGTTACCAACAGTGGGGTGACTATTGTTAACTGCAAACATTTAGACATGATCTGCTGGGGCGGTCTACAAGTCAAACCTCTCTCATAGCAGAACAGAAGATAGCAGTTGCTTTAAATACCTTTGGCAAGGTGGATTAAATCAGTGGATAAGATCGGCTAATCGCCCGATCACCGATTTCCAAAAATTAGGAAAATCGACACAGATAAATTGGATGGGTGATAAATTAGTACACCCCTAGAATTTATAATTTCACTGATATTAAGGTGGAGCAGCTGTTCACAAAATTGTTGGGAATCAGAACTCACTCTCACATTTAGCTTATGCAATTATTATAAATTTTAATCCATAATTTATTATTAATTAATAAAGCCAAGCTCAGTCTCTGATGAGGGATTGAAGAAACTCTTCACACAAGGAATGATCACTAATATGTTTATTTCTAATCGAGTCTCAGAATTTATTAACTAAATAGGCCAACTTTACAGCTGTATTATTCTTGAATAACTTCTTTAACTACCGGCATGTAACCCAACTACTGATAAGAAAAAAGAAATATATAGAATAATAAAATGGGAATAAAATCAGATTGATGAATGAACTTTATTGTTTTGTTTATTTCAAAAATATCTTTTTGAAATTTTATCTGTTATCTAGAACTATTTACTAATGTTTTACCATCATTAACTGCTGCTCCCATGAACAAATACTCTAGATCAAAAATGTGATATTGGCTTACGATAAAACATGCAAAAATAGGAGATTGTTCTGAACAGAATTGCATATGTAAAAAATTACAACAAAATTCAAATGCATGGATGACTAAAATAAATAATTGTTTCAATAAATATTCAACTGTATTTAATGTATGTGCAAGTAATAATCACAATATGCTTAAACAATATTTAACCATTAAGTCTAATTTATATTCATTTCTGGTTTTTGTCCTGTGTTAGCGGCACATTCTGACTTTATTTTAACTGCCAGCCAGACCCTCCAAATTCAATGGGTAACTGTGCTATACTGTTACAATAAAATGCACAGTAAACAGATATTTACCCATGTATTCAATATATTTAAATATTTATTGAAACAATTACACATTTAATTTGTACATGTTTGATCTTTTATGCACATTTTTACATGTTTATCTGTTCAGTTGTTTTTTATTTTTGCATGTGTCAGCATAAGCCTTGTAAAGTCCATATTTATGACATGTCCAGTCAAAAATATTCATGAAAACATAATCATGTTCATAACAGGTGTTATGTTTATGGTAGTGTCATGTCAGTCTTATGCACGCCCCTTTCTTATACAATGTTATATAAATATGTTTCCTCACTATCTTTTAGCTTCTGCCTGCAGCTATGCTGCCTGATTCAACTTCAGCTCTTCTTCTCCTGAGTGTCCTCCTTGTTCACTCCTCTGTTCTGTCCTGTCGGATTGGGACCCAAAGAGAGTGTGATGCTGCTCCATTTGTACCAGGCTACAAGCTGGTGGGGAAAGGTTTTGATATAGTCACACTGCAGAGAAAAGGACCTCTTGTGATTGATGTGAACACTTACCTGAGCCCCAGCAAAACCTGCAAACTCTGCACCAACCCTCTTCAAAACAATGCCCACCAAAAAGTAATTAAAGATGCATAAATAAACAGCTGCACATCTGACTTGATATGCAATAATGCAACTTTTCTTCATTTTAAGCTTCCATCATCTGTTGTGGACTGGAGTGCTATCAGTCAATGCAGTGCTGACATCATCAGCAGTCATCACACCTCTGTTAGGTACAGTATTTAAACCGGATTGTGAACACTGTAAAAGTAGAGTCAAATAATTAAACTAACAATTACAGGATGTTTTTTACATGTTACAATTACATGTTACAATCAACAGTGGATGTTTATTGGACATTTATGTGGTAGACCAACACATAGTGGATAATTCTGAGGTGGAAGCAAAACATGAAAAATGTTGTGTGCATTTATGCTTATATTCTGATAATTATAAATATGTTGAAGTGGAACCAGATGCCTTCATAGGTCACCTAAAATAAATATATAATTTTTTTTTTAAATCAATAAAATTCTGATTTATTCTCAGTTAAGTTCACAGTTAAGGCTGCAAACAGCATCATTAAGACCAAAGCAAAACAAAAAAAATGTAGTAAAGTTTGAAGGACAGATAAATTGTAAAAACAAAATCCCAAACTTGAGACAAATCATGGAGCACGTCTAAACTGTCAGCTGAAAGGTATCAAACGATGGAGGGTGTCTGAGGTTGTGTATTTACTTCTCTTTGCCTGTAATGCACTGAACATGTTCTGCAGAGTGGGGGCAGTCTTATACACTGTAAAACATTTGGGTCACATTTAGTTGTGTCTACTAGTTGTGTCATCTTGTCTTTAATATACATAAATTTAGTTTTAGATTTTTAACCTAAATGTGTGAGTTTGCAAAAATAAACTTACAGTATTTAAGCCATGTTATCATTTTATTAGTTTTGTCAAACCTAAAAGAGTTGAATAAATTGGAGTTTATAAGTTGGTGCTGAAAAACTAAAAGAAGAAAAACACAGGAATGGGAATTATTTCCCAGAGTGCTTAGCGGCATGTTTTAGTATCCTGAGATGGATGTGTGTTACATTGATCTGACTTTGGTTTTTTATTCTGGCAAATGTTCATTTTAATAAGTTGTAAGTCTCTGCTAAAAGTTTTTGAACAGAATTTATGTTGTTGTGTTGTTGATCTTTATTAAATTCATTAGCAAATGATAATATTTGTTCCAATCAACTTGAAATAAGAATTTTAATTATTTTAATATAAAATAAGTTGTTACTTTAACTTGATAAGGAGAGTGAAAATAATACAGAATTGTGTGAAGGCAGTTTTTTTTTTCTTGCATATTGTGAAATCATTTGGTTTAAATTCTAGTATTAAGTTGAAACTCACAATCCAAGATTAATGTGCCAACAGAACTTAAAAAACAATGTTTAGACAACTTATCTCTTCTTGTCAAATCAACTTCATGAACTTTAATTTCTATGTTAAAATTGAAACATTTTTCTTATTGACTTTAATTGCATTTCAAAGCAGCAGATGGACTTTTAAACTGTAAGTCCAAAATGTTCTCTCTAGTCAAACCATTTCTATGTTTTTAGAGAGCGGTTTGTTGCATAGTTCAAACCTCATGTCTATTTCACTTTGACTTAACAACTTAACATCTTTAGTCTGTGCATTTAAAAATCTGACTCTGACCCGAAACCCGACCTAAATTCAAGTCACTCCTTAGTCCTAAACCAAACCCCAGACTCAAAGACAGCACTTCTTATAGGGACTTACAAGGTGACAAATCCTACAACACACACACACATATATTCACACACACAAAGAGACATGTACTCAAGGACCATCCTGCAACAATGAGTATCAGTTTGCCTGTGAATAACTATAAAAAATTAGTTGGGAAAATTATTAACTAGAAATTTTGATTAAAATCACCAAGTGAAGAAAACAGGCAAATACAGACCCATTCAATAAATTTGAATATTATTCTATAAAAGTCAATTTTTTCATAAGTTTCATTAAGTAAAAAATATTATGTGAAATAATTCCACACATAGGAATTTTTAAAGCATTTATTTATGTTAATTATGAGGATTTTCAACATACAAGTAATGCAAACATGTAGTTTATGAATACCTGCCTAAAAAGTCTTAGGCATTAAAATAACAATAGATAAATCAGCAATTTCACTAAGCTTTACTACCTAATTAAAAATATAAAAAAATTAACTGTATAGATGTTTAATAATGATTACTTCCTTTACAACAGCTCTGTGAATAAGGCTTACACATCCCACGACAACAATGATTGGACGGTAAGAAACAATTCAAAGCTGAACATTTCAAAATTATGCAGCCCTGAGTTTTGATAACACAACCCTGATAGAAACCTTGTTGGCTGATTTTCTTTCTTTCACCATTTCATTTCAGTTAATATGTTCTGTTCCAAGAAACAGTATTTTATTATCTTTTTACTTTGCATTGAGTTAGAACTGAAGTAAGTTATCAGTATAGCAGAAGAAAAATATGGCTTCTTGTGTAACACCTTACAAACTACATGTTTTATCTGTATTTCATCAGTTTGGCTTGGAACTTGAAAAGTTTTTGTTTGACAACTTCGATGTGGGAGGAACCGGCTCCAATGCCTATAAGTTCGCTTCACGAAATATCAAAGAGGACCGCTACACTTTCAGCAAACACAGTGTCACCTGCAGCCATTATGAGTAGGTTGGAAATTTGTTTTTTTTTTTCATTGAGCTCTGACAGATAATGGTTATTGAAATAATTGTCTAATTTTGTCTTGGTGTCTAGTTTTATATTATCAACCACACCTCCCTTAAGCGTAGAGTTCAAAAAGCAGTTAGAGTCCCTGCCAAGTCACTACAACTACTCCACTAGGAATGAGTATAGAAAGTTCATACAGATCTTTGGCACACACTACTTCAGACTGGTGAGAACTTTGGCACACACACATTGTGAATTAGTTACAGACATTTTTCTGCAGGGAAGCATTTTAATTAACTTTATACGTATTTTAGGTTAATCTTGGAGGGCAACTGAGTCAATTGGTATCTCCACGAAGCTGCCTGTCCTCCTTGAATGGATTAACCCCAAGTGAGGTAACAAAATGCACAAAACAACAGATTTTTACACAACCATGGGTTTGTAAACGTATAGAAGATGGTGCTTGCTTATTGATTTGTGCATTTGATTTATAGACTAAGACATTTTACACAGGTGGTTCTCAGAGACAGAAAATGCCGCTTGCAGTGGGAATGGGAGAATAATAAATCGCTTATCATTTCAAATTAAAATAAGAATGAATTATTAATTCAAGCAAATTCAAACCTGATAAAAGTGCAGAACATAACAGCTAATTTGTTCAAGAGAAAAGACAGTGATGGAAAGGTTACTGCACATGCTACAAAGTAAAATGTTTATCAATGTTTATAAAAGCTAGCTGTGATGGAAATAGTACAAAAAATAATGTGGGCTACTACAGTTATTATTATTATTATTATTATTATTATTATTATTATTATTATTATTATTATTATTATTATTATTATTATTATTATTATTATTATTATTATTATTATTATTATTATACTTATTTGCACATAGTACCTCATTAAAATTATTGTCATAGTATCGGCAAGAATTTAAAACTACTTTCACCCCTATTTATATTATTACCAATTACATGAAGCTGCAAAAATATGAAGTTCATCGCCTTCAGCAAACTACTTTCATTTTAAGTGTGACTTTGTTTTGTCCATTATAATTTCCAAGGATTCCTACATGAACATATTCTTCTCTGTTTGTGTCTGACTCTTTATGTAAATGTCTGGTGAAATGCAGGTTTTTAAAAAATCTCTTTTCTGTTCCTTCACCCAGATCCACTCCTGTTTATCTTTGGGTGTTGCTGTTGGCTTGGGCAAGATGAAAATCTCTCATGTCCAGAAGTCTTGCATTGGTGTCCTAAAAAACCAGGACTCCTCCACTAACTTCAGCCCTGGTCTCCACCAACACCACACAGAGGTGTCAGGAGGAAATGGTTGGTTGGGGAAGTTTTCAATTTCCCAAAATGATTCTACAGCCTACTGGAACTGGCTGAAGAGCCTGAAAGACCATCCAGATGTTGTTTCGTACTCTATTCGACCTCTCTATCAGCTTATGCCAAACAAGCTTCAACAGGCAGGGATGAAAGCTGCTATTGAGCAGTATTTGAAGGACAATGCTGTGAAGAAATCATCCAGAGAGCCACACTGTGAGACCACCACTCCTAATTTGTCCTCTGACTGCTGCCCTCTGCACGCCTCAAGGGGAAATCTATCAGTGACCATTGTTCGAGGCTGGAATCTATACGGAGATACGATTGGACAAACTGACGGGTGGGTTGATACAAAGGTAAAAAACAAATAACTTATGGAAACTGATGAGCACAGCTTTTATGTGGCTCCTCTTTTGTTCACAGCTTTGCCAAGATGTACTATGGCTCCATATCCCACCAGACCAAAATGATCGAATCCGATGATCCTCAGTGGAACACTGAGTTTAATTTGGGCAAGGTCAGTAAACGTTTTCATCAAAAATCAGCTGAAAAGTTCAACAACAGACAAACTGATCCATTTACTCTGCTGAAGCAGCAGAACTTGTGGAGTAAATACCAGGATCTATTTTTGCAAAAATAAACATTAAATTACCAGAAGTGAGGAGAATTGGGTTTTTATGCATCAGTCTTGAAAGAAAGGATTCTTTGGTGCCACCAAAACTATTTGTTAGCAAACATTTTATATTGGGTCAAATATCATTTAATATTAGAAATGTGTTGTAGTTTCCATTGCAACTAGATGTCAAATTATTGATCATGAACTAATTTGTCCTTCAACTTGTTGTTTACATGAGACAGCAGCCACAATAACAAGAAAAGAGCTCCTCCCTTTAGGCCTGACTCGTTCTTGTTTCGGTTTTCTCACAACCAACCTGGTTGTCTCTGGACATGTTGCTCCCAGACTCACTGCTCTGCTTATCTTGTTGTTGAGTCAGGAAGTGCTAACCCTCTCTTATTGCTTTTACAAATAAATCATAAGCATAAATATGTGGCTGTCCAAACAACAAATGTCCAAAACGAACCTTCAATGTCAAAGTAAAAACTTTTCATGGTGTTTATCGTCAAGTACAAATTAAAGTAAAAACAGAAAAAAAATCTGGAAATATTTTAACAGAAACCACTTTGCACATATATTGTGTAAACAGACACATCCTGATGTATTTCATATCTTGTGTTTCGGCTATGATTACATTGCATTTATCTACTTTTGAGATGTGTGATGCTAACAGTTTTATTTTCTCTATCACCTAAATAATTTGTCTTTGAACGGGAAAATATGCATCTGAATGATTCTCCATTCAATTTTTATCATGAAGGTGGACACAAGCCTGGTTCTGAAGATTGAGGTTTGGGATGAAGATTGGAAATATCACGACCTCCTCATAAAGTGCGAGAAGTACCTGATCCGGGGCTCTCACACTTTCACATGCAAATCAGATTTAGGAAACGTTGAGGTTAAATACACCCTGACCTGTGACCCGTATCTGACTGGAGAAAGGTGCGGCCTTTATAAACCATCTCCTTAGTTGCTGGAGATTGGTGAGTTTTGAGAATGAAAGCATTTCATTTCATCACGTAACATTAACTTATTTAATCTGATAGAAACTCACAAATTATACTTAATTACTTAACTTTGTTAAACACCTAGCTAAATGTGTAATTATCATACAATGAAAGAAAATCAAGATTCTGTGTAACATTTAATCACAATAAATAACTATGCTTTAATATGTGCAACCAGAAATTGTGTTCCCTTTAATGACAAAAAATTTTTTGAAATTGCTACAAGTTGTTGATTTTATATATTTTCAACAAATCTTGTATTAGTTGTATGAATTATGTCTTGTATGTGTTGCTATAGAAGACATAGTTACATTACAGGATGTGTCACAAAACTATTTGGTCAAGACCTTCTGTATGCAGCAAAGCAGAGAACAAGGGGACATCATTTTCAACCTGATCATTATTTCCTTACAGTTTTATGGTCAAAATCAAGAGGCACTGTAGAAATATTTTAACTGAAATGATCTTTCATCATGTAGTCATGTTTCAAACAGTGACGACATCTCATGAGCCAGAATGTTAATCGTTTTTATTATTCTTATTTTCTGCATAAAAGGTGTCAGTAATATTTAGTATATGTTATGTTATGTTTGCTGCATTCTTATGTTCACTGTATTTGATGTGTGAAGTTGTTGTGCTGTTTTCCCATTGATCTGAGTCTTTCAGTTCCTACCTTGTCGTTGCAGCAGAGAGCAAACCAGAAAAAAACTCAACCATCAGCCTGTAGGTGCAGCGTGCCCGCACTCAGGATAACAGAAGAAATAACTGAATGCAACGCTATGTAACTGGCATGAGATAACAGAATAAACTATGTAACTTGGGACCGCCCTTAAGGAAATAAAAAGAAAGGGTACGGCAGAACTTGCATCAGAGCGGTTAGGAGATTGTGACAGAAGCAAGTCCTGTCCGTCCTCCTTGCAAGAAAATCTAAACTCTCTTGTCTTTCTCCTTTTTGTGTGGTGTTTAAATGTTTTAGGTTGTTTGAACCTGACAAATGGTCCAGGCACCAGTAGCAAAATTGTAACACCATCTCTCTAAAAGTCTATGGAATAGGCAGCAAAAACCACAGCAGCTTCCAGTCCTCTCAGTCCTACCTTTGAGAAAACAAATCCTTATTCTTAAAAACATCCGGCTTCCCTCGCTGTTTGCTCCTATGTCACTTGTGTCCAGTGTTATCTGTAAAATAACTGTGTTCCTAAAATGTTCAAAACTGATCTAAAGTCAAACAGTCTGCTGCAAGTAATTCAAAATGGAGGAAACATGCGCACAAACTGCCTCTTCAAGTTCAACTTATTAAACATAAAACCAAACTTCTGCAGAAGCCAAAATAATTAAATAGTGAAAGAGTCCACTGTAACAACCTCGCTCTGAATGTGTGAAGCCAAAGCAGCTATCAGAGTCCAAGAGGCTTCAATTGGATTATTTTTTTATTATTATTTCTCTAATAACCCTCCAGTAGGACTGGGCGATAGAGCTTAAAAATACAATATTTTTTCATACTATATCCGGTGTTAATCAATTTTGTTCATTTTGAAAAATAAGAGAAAATGATTTCAAACAAAAAATGGTTTTATATCAATCAGTTGTATGACAGTGTTAGGATCAGGTTACAAAGACTTTGTTTAATAATACTTATTTGCACTTCTGTTTAATCCAAATTTTGTCAGCGGCTCCATAAGGCCCCCAGGGCCCCATAAGGCCCCATAAATGCTAATATTTAATCACAAACAACAGATATATGTCACATTTCTGTATTGAGATTATCAATGCTGCTAAATTAGATTTAATAATTTCAGCATACATAAATTGAAAGATTTTAAATTGTTTAACATTAAAATGTAAGACTTTAAGGAGCTGGCAAGTTTACATTGTAAAAGTTCAAACAACAATATTCATAGTTAGATTGTTTTGTTGCCACAACTACAACCCTATGCTGTGATTAATCTTTGAGTTTGAGCCCTGCTTGTTCACAAATATAAATTAGTAAACTACAATTTTAGCTTACTGCATTTTAGGTTGGCCAATAAACTGCTCCCCCTCTCACAGATTTCATTAAATCTAACACAGAAGCTTCTTCGTCTATGCATAGACTACAGACTGTTGAACTCAAAAACAATCCCAGACTGTCATCTAATCCCTAGGATACAGGAGATCCTAGAAAACCTCACGGGCAATTCCTGTTTCACAGTGTTGGACCAGGGGAAGGCCTACCACCAAGGTTTCATGGGTGAGAAAAGCAGACCATGTACAGCATTTATAACACCTTGGGGACTGTACAAATTGATTAGAATCCAGTTTGGGCTAACATATGCACCCCCACTGCTTTTCAGCATTACATGGAAGGATGCCTGGGGTAACTCCGAGATTAAGTTTTTTTTTACCTGATTCTCATTCTCCTGGATGTGTTTTGCATGTGGGTCAAGCTAGTTGCTCCCAACATGACAAAAGATCTAACTGAGCCAAATGAGGTTTTGGAGGAAAGAGTAGAAGATATACAGTACATCCTCAGGAAGAGGAGGTTGATTCAGATACTGATAAATCTAATGATGGTCAAAGAGATGAAGGAGCACCTGGAGAACGCCCAGGAACGAGGAGGCAGAGCAGGAGAATCTACACTTATGACCAGTTGTGTCACCTGACCCTTAAAGTCCTCAAGATCTGCTCCACCAGAGTATAGACACTCTCAGAAAACAACCCTAACTCTTCCAGATGATCCTCATCCATATGTAATTTTTATGGCAGCACTTAAAAATAAATCAGCTCATGTTCATACTCATTCTGTAAGTTTAAGGCTAGTAAGGCCTGAGCAGCAAAGCGCTGCGAAGGCCTATTGTTTTCATACTGTTTATTATTACGATTCTGCCCCCCTCTTTGGGCACCATTTTGGGGTCTTTATCATATTTAAAAACTCACCAAACTTGGCAGACGCGTCAAGCCTGTTTCGTATTCAATTTCAATTTCGTATTTTAAAGTCGTCGCAAAAATCGCAAAAACAATGGCTCAGCGGCGCCAACTAGCAATTTTCAAAAGACTCTTTGCTATTTCCTTAATTCATCGTAGAAACATGAAATTTGGTACACTTGTAGAGTTCACCAAGATGCTCAGAATTTACAATTAATGTCATAGAGCAAGTATCACAGGAAGTCGGCCATTTTGGATTGAAGTTCTGATTTTGACCCCATTTTGCCATTTATAACCTTCGTATTTGATCAAACTCCTCCTAGGGATTTTGATTGATCGGCTTCAAACTCGGTCAGTCTGATCATAAGGCATGGCCGATTTAAACTTATCAAACGGTGAGTTTTTCAGCATGCTAAAGGACGCCCCTTTACCAGGGGGGAAAGTTCACCTACTCGCATGAAACACAAAACAGTTATAGCACCAATACTAAAACTCACAGAGGAACCAAACATTCAGTGATTGATCATCATCGGGTGTCCGACAATACCCAATGGTCAAATGATGACATCACTTAGGCCATACCCCTTGGGAACAGGAAGTGTCATGTTTTACTGGGAACGGTTGCTATCTTACACCTTTGAACTAATCAACATGAAACTGTGTCCAGAGACAGAAGACATGTTGGTGTGTTGTGGATTCCAGCCCCGACCGGCTTTGATGTAGCAAGTGGGCGTGGCTGCGTGGTGACGTGACCTGTAATGCCGTTGTATTATGTTTGGCTCTGAATTTCACAGTTTTGAGGCGAGCTGCTCCAAACTCACTAGGATGGATTCTTATCCACTCCCTGACAGGACTCCATAATAAAATTTGGTGGGCGTGGCCTAATTTCTCTCTCGCACCCCTTAGAACATTTGAAATGATCAGGCCCAAGTTATGCTTTAACCTAGAATTATGAAACTTGGTACACATATGTATCTTGTCAGAACATACAAAAAAGTCTCTGAGAGCCATGGTCTAAACCCAACAGGAAGTCAACCATTTTGGATCAAACCTGTCATTTTCTCTTTTTGTAGATGTCGTATCTGATCGAACTCTTACAGTTTTTCAGATACAGACTTCAAAATCACGCAGCACACACTTGAGACATCAAAGGTCAAAAGTTATCAAAGGATTTATCATGCTTCAAAGCATGTGGGTGTGGCTAAGTGTCAAACTTTGACTATTCGCCATGAAACATCAAGGTTCAATAAATTTCAAATACTACATCAGACTTCATATGACTCTCTACAGAGCAGTCCTAATCACATTGTGATGGTCAGTTCATGTCATCACCTTAGCCTCACCCGCTTCTGACAGGAAGTCACCTTTTTTTCTGCTGTATGTCTAACATTTTCACTGTTATTTATATGGGTTTAATCCTGTGCAAACTCACTTAAAATGATAAGGTGATGACCTCTGTCAATGCTGGCTGAACCGTGTGGGCGTGGCCAAATGGCGAATATCAGACCCTCTTCATATTCATGCGATTATCTTTAAATCACACATGGATGATCCGATCGGCACCAAACTCGATATGTATGACCTTTGTTCACCTCTAAAGAGTCCCAGAGCTTTGATGTAGTGAGGAGATATAGCTGACGGTTTAACCTAGCGGGCACAATAGAGTCAAATTGCATTTCAATCAATCTGCACCAGATTTTTTGTGTATCGTCGGGGAGCTGAAAACACAATACAGCTATTGTGTTTCTCTGGTGCATAAGTCACCAGAGAAAGCATAAATTCAGCTGTTGAGATACACATCCATTCTCCCAAAACTTTTAACACAGAAGCAGCCTATGAAATACAAAACATTGCATTTAACATAATAATTAGGTAATAAATATACATTTTATATGTTTTGTGTATTTTTAATAATTGTGTTTTGTGGGTTACAGTACAAAGATTCATTCATTTTGGTTGCAATTAATGTAAAGTATGTCAATCATCCACAGTCACTGTTTAGAAACTATTTCAGTAATTCATCACTTGAGGGCAGTGTTGCCCTACAAATGACAGAGATTGAGTGTGTAATGCACTTACTCACCAGGAAAAAAAAAATTGTTGTATCTACTACACAAAAACTCAAAGAGGCACCAAACTGTCAGTGATTGATCATCATTGGGTGTCCTACAATAACCAGTAGTCAAATGATGACATTCACTTAGGCCACGCCCCCTCAGAACAGGAAGTTCTATGTTTTACTGGGAACGCTATCTTACCCCTTTGACCTAATCAAAGGTCAAAGGGGAGACAGAAGACATGTTGGTGTGTTGTGGATTGTGTGTTTAGTCCTTAGAGGGGGTACTGGAGAGTGCTCCACCTGGGGACTCCCTTGTTCTGCTGGAGGACTTCAACGCTCACGTGGGCAATGACAGTGAGGCCTGGAGGGGCGTGGTTGTGAGGAACGGCTCCTTCGATCTGAACTCGAGTGGTGTTCTGTTGTTGGACTTCTGTGCTTGTCATGGAATGTCCATAACGAACACCATGTTCAAGCATAAGGGTGTCCATATGGGCACTTGGCACCAGGACACCCTAGGCCGCAGTTCGATGATCGACTTTGTCATTGTTTCATTGGATCTGCGGCTGTATGTCTTGGACACTCGGGTGAAGAGAGGTGCAGAGCTGTCCACTGACCACTCCGCTGGTGGGGGAGGATGCCGGTCAGACCTAGCAGGCCCAAACGTGTTGTGAGGGTCTGCTGGGAATGTCTGGCGGAATCCCCTGTGAGACGAGCTTTAACTCCCATCTCCGGCAGAACTTCGAACACATCCTGGGGGAGGTGGGGGACATGGAGTCTGAGTGGACCATGTTCCGTGTCTCCATTGTTGAGGCGGCTCATCTGAGCTGTAGCCGCAAGGTTGTCGGTGCCTGTCATGGCGGCAACCCTCAAACCCATTGGTGGACACCTTCGGTGAGGGAAGCCATCAGGCTGAAGAAGGATTCCTATTGGGCCTTTTTGGCCTGTGGGACTCCGGAAGCAGCCGATGGAAGCAGCAAAGCATGTTGCTCGGGTGGTTGCTGAGGCAAAAACTCGGGTGTGGGAGGAGTTTGGAGAGGCCATGGAGAAAGACTTCTGTACGGCTTCAAGGCGATTCTGGTCCACCATCCGGCGTCTCAGGGGGGGGAAGCAGTACAGCACCAACACTGTTTACAGTGGGGATGATGTGCTGCTGACCTCAACTCGGGATGTTGTGGGCCGGTGGGCAGAATACTTTGAAGACCTCCTCAATCCCACCAACATGCCTTCTATTGTGGAAGCTGAGCCTGGGGACTCTGGGTTGGGCTCTCCAATCTCTGGGGTCGAGGTCGCCGAGGTAATCAAAAAGCTCCTTGGTGGCAGGGCCCCGGGGGTGGATGAGATCCGCCCAGAGTTCTTTAAGGCTCTGGATGTTGTAGGGTTGTGTTGGCTAACGAGACTCTTCAATATCGCATGGACATCGGGGGAAGTTACCCTGGATTGGCAGACCGGGGTGGTGGTCCCCCTGTTTAAAAAGGGGGACTGGAAGGTGTGCTCCAATTACAGGGGGGTCACACTCTTAAGCCACCCTGGCAAGGTCTATGCTCTCAAGAGGAGTGTCCGTCAGATTGTTGAACCTCGGATTCAGGAAGAGCAGTGTGGTTTTCGTCCTGGTCGTGGAACACTGGGCCAGCTCTACACGCTCAGCAGGGTCCTGGAGGGTGCACGGGAGTTCGCCTAACCAGTCTACATCAATCAATCAATCAAACTTTATTTGTATAGCACATTTCAGCAGCAAGGCATTTCAAAGTGCTTTACATCAAATCAACCACTGTGTTTTGTGGACTTGGAGAAGGCGTCCGACTGTGTCCCTCGGGGAGCCCTGTGGGAGGTTCTCCGGGAGTATGGGGTACCCGTCCCTTTGATATAGGCTGTCAGGTCCCTATATGACCGGTGTCAGAGTCTGGTCCGCATTGCCGTTTTGGTGGCCTTAGGATTGCAGCTCTGCTTTTTGCAGATGATGTGGTCCTTTTGGCTTCATCAGGTCATGATCTGCAGCTCTCGCTGGAGCGGTTCGCAGCTGAGTGTGAAGCGGCTGGGATGGCGATCAGTGCCTCCAGATCCGAGGCCATGGTCTTGAGCCGGAAAAGGGTAGAGTGCCTTCTCCGGGTCAGGGGGTTGTCGTGCTCCAAGTGGAGGAGTTCAAGTATCTCGGGATCTTGTTCATGAATGGGGGAAGAAGGGAGCGGGAGATCGACAGGCGGATTGGCGCAGCGTCTGCCGTCAAGCAGGCGCTGTACCGGTCCGTCATAATGAAGAGAGCTTTGCGAAGCTCGATTTACCAGTCGATCTACATTCCCACCCTCATCTATGGTCATGAGCTTTGGGTCATGACCGAAAGAACGAGATCGCGGATACAAGCGGCCGAAATTGGTTTTCTCCGTAGGGTGGCTGGGCTCTCGCTTAGAGATAGGGTGAGAAGTTCAGTCATCTGGGAGGGACTCACAGTAGAGCCAATGCTCCTTCACGTCGAGAGGGGCCAGTTGAGGTGGCTCAGGCATCTGGTTCGGATGCCTCCTGGACGCCTCCCTGGTGAGGTGTTCCGGGCACGTCCCACCGGGAGGAGGCCCCGTGGAAGACCCAGGACACGCTGAAGGGACTAAGCCTCTTGGCAGGCCTGGGAACGCCTTGGAATTCCTCCAGAGGAGCTGGAAGAAGTGGCTGGAGAGAGGGAAGTCTGGGCCTCCCTTCTGAAGCTGCTACCCCCGCGACCCGACCCCGGATAAGTGGAAGAAGATGGATGGATGGATGGAAAGTTATGGATAAAACACTCGTTTATCCATTTACTTAATGCATTTCTTTTGTCTTATTAATTTTATTGTTTAAAACATTATGCCCAGTTATTTTTGTTCAAGCGTAGACGTTTTACAGAATTAGAGCTGTGTGCTACGTGACTGTTTCTGTACCGGAAGTAGTGTCAGTTGAGAAATTGTAACTTGAAGTAGAAACTATGTAAGGTTTTTCTGTGGACTAATGGCCGGCTGCTCCAGAAAGAACAATTTCAAGAAAAACACACAGATTGGGGCAAATTTAGTTGCCGAAACTAAAGAAGAACTTCTGCCTGTTTTAAGAGTTCAACACAATCACAGACATAAAATACTTAAATAAATTTCAATAGTTGTTACCTTGTTACCTAAATTTAGAGTTGCTTTTTATGCATTTTCTGACTTGGTGTTAAACTATTCTTTCATTGCAGTTCCGGTAAAACTATTTATTCTCCCTGAACAAAACGTTCTGGTAAAACTGTTCGTACTGTTAGCGTAGATATTTTATAAAGAACATTGCTAAAATAAGAACCTCAAACTTTAGTGTCCGTTACAAGAAACAAAGTAACTTCATTCAATTGACCTTTTCACAATCTTCTGTATGAATCTTTATCTCTCCAGGTCTGCTGCTTTATAAACCAGTTCTCAGCTCAGCTCACTTAGACATTGCTTGTTTCAACTTCTTTTCAGTCTGCTTTGGAACAGGTAAGATTTTTTAATATGCAAAGAGTATCTTTTTTTAGAATATACTGCAGCAATAAAAATATTGTGTGTTTATTGAGTTAAAAAAATATATTTATAGAAGATATGTTTTTCATAAATTTATTAGAGGTGCACCAATTGCAGGTTCCTGGCTGATTCCTGATTACAAATCTATTAAAAATCCTGACCTGCCAATTCCGATTTTAACCGATATACATTTTTTTGTCTGTAATCTTGCTAAATATAGGCAGAGAGTTGATGAGTTACCAACAGTGGGGTGACTATTGTTAACTGCAAACATTTAGACATGATCTGCTGGGCCGGTCTACAAGTCAAACCTCTCTCATAGCAGAACAGAAGATAGCAGTTGCTTTAAATACCTTTGGCAAGGTGGATTAAATCAGTGGATAAGATCGGCTAATCGCCCGATCACCGATTTCCAAAAATTAGGAAAATCGACACAGATAAATTGGATGGGGGATAAATTAGTACACCCCTAGAATTTATAATTTCACTGATATTAAGGTGGAGGAGCTGTTCACAAAATTGTTGGGAATCAGAACTCACTCTCACATTTAGCTTATGCAATTATTATGAATTGTAATCCATAATTTATTATTAATTAATAAAGCCAAGCTCAGTCTCTGATGAGGGATTGAAGAAACTCTTCAGACAAGGAATGATCACTAATATGTTTATTTCTAATCGAGTCTCAGAATTTATTAACTAAATAGGCCAACTTTACAGCTGTATTATTCTTGAATAACTTCTTTAACTACCGGCATGTAACCCAACTACTGATAAGAAAAAAGAAATATATAGAATAATAAAATGGGAATAAAATCAGATTAATGAATGAACTTTATTGTTTTGTTTATTTCAAAAATATCTTTTTGAAATTTTATCTGTTATCTAGAACTATTTACTAATGTTTTACCATCATTAACTGCTGCTCCCATGAACAAATACTCTAGATCAAAAATGTGATATTGGCTTACGATAAAACATGCAAAAATAGGAGATTGTTCTGAACAGAATATGTAAAAAATTACAAAAAATTTCAAATGCATGGATGACTAAAATAAATAATTCTTTCAATAAATATTCAACTGTATTTAATGTATGGGCAAGTAATAATCACAATATGCTTAAACAATATTTAACCATTAAGTCTGATTTATATTCATTTCTGGTTTTTGTCCTGTGTTAGCGGCACATTCTGACTTTATTTTATCTGCCAGCCAGACCCTCCAAATTCAATGGGTAACTGTGCTATACTGTTACAATAAAATGCACAGTAAACAGATATTTACCCATGTATTAAATACATTTAAATATTTATTGAAACAATTACACATTTAATTCATAGATGCATTTGAAACTTTATGTACCTTTTTACATATGTTTCTCTGTTCAATCACTTATCCATTTTTGTATGTGTTAGCATAACCATTATAAAGCCCACTGGGCATATGTTATGTTTATGACAGTGTCATGTCAGTCACACCCTTAAATAAAGTGTTAAGTAACTTTCTTATATGATGTTATATAAATAGGTTATGAAAATAAGAAAAATGCCATTCATTATGTAAAAAACTATTTAATTTCTTTTTTCTCTTTCTTTTAGCTTCTGCCTGCAGCTATGCTGCCTGATTCAACTTCAGCTCTTCTTCTCCTGAGCGTCCTCCTTGTTCACTCCTCTGTTCTGTCCTGCGTTATCGGGACCAAAAGAGAGTGTGATGCTGCTCGTTTTGTACCAGGCCACCAGCTGGTGGGGGAAGGTTTTGATATAGTCACACTGCAGAGAAAAAAAACTCATGTGATTGATGTGAACACTTACCTGAACCCCAGAGACAGCTGTATTCTCTGCTCCAACCCTCTTCAAAACCATGCCTACCAAAAAGTAATTAAAGCTGCATAAGTAAACAGCTGCACATCTGACTTGATATGCAATAATGCAACTTTTCTTCATTTTAAGCTTCCATCATCTGTTATGGACTGGAGTGCCAGCAGTCAATGCAGTGCTGACATCATCAGTAGTCATCACACCTCTGTTAGGTACAGTATTTAAACTGGATTGTGAACACTGTAAAAGTTGAAGCACATAATTAAACTAACATTTACAGGATTTGTTTTACATGTTGCAATTACATGTTCCAATCAACCATGTATGTGTTAGACCTTTATGATTAGACCAACACACAGTGGATAATTCTGAAGTGGAAGCAAAACATGAAAAATGTTGTGTGCATTTATGCTTATATTCTGATGATTATAAATATGTTGAAGTGGAACCAGATGCCTTCATAGGTCACCTAAAATAAATATATAATTTTTTTTTAAAAATCAATAAAATTCAGCTTTATTCTCAGTTAAATTCACAGTTAAGGCTACAAACAGCATCATTAAGACCAAAGCAAAACAAAAAAAATGTAGTAAAGTTTGAAGGACAGATAAATTGTAAAAGCAAAATCCCAAACTTGAGACAAATCATGGAGCACGTCTAAACTATCAGCTGAAAGGTATCAAACGATGGAGGGTGTCTGAGGTTGTGTATTTACTTCTCTTTGCCTGTAATGCACTGACCATGTTCTGCAGAGAAAAAAAGAAGAAAAATACAGGAATGGGAATTATTTCCCAGAGTGCTTAGCGGCATGTTTTAGTATCCTGAGATGGATGTGTGTTACATTGATCTGACTTTGGTGTGTTATTAAGGCAAATGTTCATTTTAATAAGTTGTAAGTCTCTGCTAAAAGTTTTTGAACAGAATTTATGTTGTTGTGTTGTTGATCTTTATTAAATTCATTAGCAAATGATAATTTTTGTTCCAATCAACTTGAAATAAGAATTTTAATTATTTTAATATAAAATAAGTTGTTACTGTAACTTGATAAGGAGAGTGAAAATAATACAGAATTGTGTGAAGGCAGTTTTTTTTTCTTGCATATTGTGAAATCATTTGGTTTAAATTCTAGTATTAAGTTGAAACTCACAATCCAAGATTAATGTGCTAACAGAACTTAAAAAACAATGTTTAGACAACTTATCTCTTTTTGTCAAATCAACTTCATGAACTTTAATTTCTATGTTAAAATTGAAACATTTTTCTTATTGACTTTAATTGCATTTCAAAGCAGCAGATGGACTTTTAAACTGTAAGTCCAAAATGTTCTCTCTAGTCAAACCATTTCTGTTTTTAGAGAGTGGTTTGTTGCATAGTTCACACCTCATGTCTATTTCACTTTGTCTGTTGTGACAAGACAACTTAACATCTTTAGTCTGTGCATTTAAAAATCTGACTCTGACCCGAAACCCGACCTAAATTCAAGTCACTCCTTAGTCCTAAACCAAACCCCAGACTCAAAGACAGCACTTCTTATAGGGACTTACAAGGTGACAAATCCTACAACACACACACACATATATTCACACACACAAAGGGACATGTACTCAAGGACCATCCTGCAACAATGATTATCAGTTTTAATAACTAAAAATAATTAGTTAGGAAAATTATTAACTAACTAGAAATTTTGATTAAAATCACCAAGTGAAGAAAACGGGCAAATACAGACCCATTCAATAAATTAGAAATTGATTCTATGAAAGTCAATTTGTTTCATAAGTTTTATCATTAAGTAAAAAATATTATATGAAATAATTCCACACATATGAATTTTTAAAGCATTTATTTCTATTAATTATGAGGATTTTCAACATACAAGTTATGCAAACATAACATTGAAAATTGTATTCATAAACTACAGTTATAATCAATAAATTAGAAAATGTGGCTCAGTTTTCAGATTAAAAGTACTTTTGAAAATAATCACTAAGCAGGTAACAAACACACTTTTCATTCCTCTGTACTAGAACATTTTTTAATTGGTTTGCTGTGTTATTCCCTCCCTTAAAAGTCTTAGGTATTAAAATAACAATAGATAAATCAACAATTTCACTAAGCTTTACTACCTAATTAAAAATGTAAAAAATTAACTGTATAGATGTTTAATAATGATTACTTCCTTTAAAATGTCCAACAGCTCTCTGATTAAGGCTTACGCATCCCAAGACACCAATGATTGGACGGTAAGAAACAACTCAAAGCTGAACATTTCAAAATTATGCAGCCCTGAGTTTTGATAACACAAACCTGATAGAAACCTTGTTGGCTGATTTTCTTTCTTTCACCATTTCCTTTCAGTTAATATGTTCTGTTCCAAGAAACAGTATTTTATTATCTTTTTACTTTGCATACAGTTAGAACTGAAGTAAGTTATTAGAATAGAGATAGAAAAATATGGCTTCTTGTTTAACACCTTATAAACTACATGTTTTATCTCTATTTTATCAGGTTGGCTTAGAACTTGGAATGTATTTGTTTGACAACTTCCATGTGGAAGGTAGTGGCTCCAAAGCCTACAAGTTCGCTTCAATAAATATCAAAGAGGACCGCTACACTTTCAGCAAACACAGTGTCACCTGCAACCACTATAAGTAGGATGGAAATTTGACTTCTTTCATTGAGTTCTGACAGGTCATGGTTATTGAAATAATTGTCTAATTTTGTCGTGGTGTCTAGATTTATATTATCAACCACACCTCCCTTAAGTGAAGACTTCAAAAAGCAGTTAGAGATCCTGCCAAGTCACTACAACTCCACTACTGAGAATGAGTATAGAAAGCTCATAAAAACCTTTGGCACACACTACTTCAGACTGGTGAGAACTTTGGCACACACACATTGTGAATTAGTTATAGACATTTTTCGACAGGGAAGCACTTTAAAGAACTTTAAACCTGTTTTAGGTTAATCTTGGAGGGCAACTGAGACGACTGATATCGTTACGAAGCTGCTTGTCCTCCCTGAATGGATTAACCCCAAGTGAGGTAACAAAATGCACAAAACAACAGATTTTTACCACAACAGTATGTGATACTTCCATGATTCTAACACCAAGGTCAGAAAGTAATATGGTCTGGTACTGCGTACTGTACTGTCCTGTTATACTGTTTATAAATTGCTTCTTTCTCTCTTTTCATATTGTTTCTGAATTGTTTGTGCTGTGTGATGGAGCCTGTACCCCTCTAGCCGTCTCTCTCTCTCTGTCTCTGTCTCTCTCTTTCTCTCTCTCCTCCACTGCCCTCTTGGCGCTCGTAGGTTTCTCAGCAGCCTTCAAACCTTTCTCTGCTATAAGGTCTGTCTGTTTATTACAAAAGGTCCCAATTAATAGCAAATGGTGATTATCTACACTGAACAAAAGTATAAATGCCCCATGTCAAATATAAAAGATTATCAACACTTGGGTTGCGCAATATATAGAGAAACTCAAAATATCTTTTCAGAAATTACTGATCTTCATATCGGCATTGATAACATAGTGGTGGTAGCAGATTGACAGTGCTTGGAACATGATAGTGGTCAGGTTGAAGAATTTGATTTTGACCAAGTTGGCACACAGTCTAAGGTGTGATGTGTCTGTTGTTCAGACCAAAGTCTCATCAGCTGTGTGTGAGTCGCTGGTCTTAGCCGATCCCACAGATGGACAAGCCTGATATGGTAATCTTGTGGTGGAGTGGTCACGTGGCCATCGAGGATGAGGTCGATTTGCAGTAGAGCCAGTCTGTTGGAAACAAATTATTAAACGGCGTACGGTCCGATAATGGACATTGAGCCATACAGCTACTGCTTTGGTGGACATCATTGCATCCAGCATGCCGATGACACGCTCCCCCAAAACTTGTGACATCTGAGGTATTATGACTTGTGACAAAATTGGACATTTTGGGGTAGCTTTTAATTGCCCCCGGTGCAAGGATTGTCCAGTTGTTGCTCATTTTGTCTGATCACCCACTGAACATGTCCTATCCATGCACTGAGTAAAAAAAACTCACTGAGTAATGCTCACTGACAGGAAGTTAGAGAGAAAATTATGTACAAATGAAGAGAAATATTCTTTTGTTGAAAAAAGGTCAGCAAATGCTCATTTACAGTTGTTATCTCCACATGGCAACAATATTTGACATGGGCGTTTATATTACTGGCTCTTTATGTAAATATCTGGTGTAATGCAGGTTTTTTATAAATCTCTTTGCTGTTCTTTCACACAGATCCACTCCTGTTTATCTATGGGTGTTGCTGTTGGCTTGGGGAAGTTGAGCATCTCTCATGTCCCGAAGCCTTGCATTGATGTCCTACTAAACAACGACTCTGCCACTGGCTTCAGCTCTGGTTTCCACCAACACCACACAGAGTTGTCAGGAGGAGATGGTTGGTCGGGGAAGTTTTCAGTTTCCAAAAGTGATTCCATGAGCTACATGAACTGGCTGAAGACCCTGCTAGATCATCCAGATGTTGTTTCGTTCTCCCTTCGACCTCTCTATCAGCTCGTGCCAAACCAGCTTCAACAGGCAGGGATGAAAGCTGCTATTGAGCAGTATTTGGAGGACAAGGCTGTGAAGAAATCACCCAAGAGGCCAGACTGTGACGGCTCTATTCCTAATTTGTCTTATAACTGCTGCCCTGTGCAAGCCTCAAGGGGAAATCTATCAGTGACCATTGTTCGAGGCTGGAATTTATATGGAGATCAGATTGGAAAGACTGACGGGTGGGTTGATGCAAAGGTAAAAAGCAAAGACCTTATGGAAGCTGATGAGCACAGCTTTTATGTGGTTCCTCTTTTGTTCACAGCTTTGCTAAGATGTACCATGGTTCCATATCCCGCCAGACAGAAGTGATTGTATCCGATAATCCTTATTGGAACGCTGAGTTTAATTTGGGCAAGGTCAGTAAACGTTTTCATCAAAAATCAGCTGAAAAGGCTCAACAACAGACAAACTGATCCATTTACTCTGCTGAAGCAGCAGAACTTGTGGAGTTAATACCAGGATCTATTTTTGCAAAAATAAATATTAAATTACCAGAAGTGAGGAGAATTGGGTTTTTATGCATCAGTCTTGAAAGAAAGGATTCTTTGGTGCCACCAAAACTATTTGTTAGCAAACATTTTATATTGGGTCAAATATCATTTAATGTTAGAAATGTGTTGTAGTTTTCATTGCAACTAGATGTTAAATTATTGATCATGAACTAATTTGTCCTTCAACTTGTTGTTTGCATGAGACAGCAGCCACAATAACAAGAAAAGAGCTCCTCCCTTTAGGCCTGACTCGTTCTTGTTTTGGTTTTCTTACAACCAACCTGGTTGTCTCTGGACATGTTGCTCCCAGATTCACTGCTCTGCTCATCTTGTTGTTGAGTCAGGAAGTGCTAACCCTCTCTTATTGCTTTTACAAATAAATCATAAGCATAAATATGTGGCTGTCCAAACAACAAATGTCCAAAACGAACCTTCAATGTCAAAGTAAAAACTTTTTGTCCAGTTGTTTTCTCTGTCCCTCTGATTGCTTATTTTTGTTTTTAAAAACCTGTTTGAAATAAATAAATCTAATCAAATAAGACAAATAAAAGTATACAATGATATGTAATGCAAACATCATATTGTGTAGGCAAACTTGGGGAAAGGACAACCAACTCCATTTCTAGATCCAAGCCAGGCTGTAGATTCTTTATATTTTGGGATACTGGCTCAGCACCTGCATGAAGAAGAATTTGGTTTTATTTGATTAGATGATGCACATTTCATGGTGTTTATGGTCAAGTAGAAATTATAGTAAAAACATAAAAAAATCTGGAAATATTTGTATAGAAACCAGTTTTATTTTCTCTATCACCTAAATAATTTGACTTTGAACGGGAAAATATGCATCTGAATGATTCTCCATTCAAATTTTCTCATGAAGGTGGACACAAGCCTGGCTCTGAAGATTGAGGTTTGGGATCAAGACTGGAAATATCACGACATCCTCGTAAAGTGCGAGAAGTACCTGATCCCAGGCTCTCACACTTTCACATGCCATTCAGACTTAGGAAACGTTGAGGTTCAATACACCGTGACCTGTGACCCGTACCTGTCTGGAGAAAGGTGCAGCCGTTATCAACCATCTCCTGAGTGACAGGAGATTGGTGAGTTTTGAGAATGAAAGCATTTCATTTCATCACGTAACATTAAAAACACTAAATCTGATAGAAACTCACAATTTATACTTAATTACTTAACTTTGTTAAAGACCTAGCTAAATGTGAAATTATCATACAATAAAAAAATTCAAGATTCTGTGTAACATTTAATCACAATAAATAACTATGCTTTAATATGTGCAACCAGAAATTGTGTTCCCTTTAATGACAATAAAATATTTGAAATTGACACAGGTTGTTGACTTTATATATTTTCGACAGTTTTATGAATTATGTCTTATGGTCTTATTTGTATTACTATAAAAGAGAGAGACAAGTAGTTACTTTACAGGTCGTGTCACAAAACTATCAAGACCTTCTGTATGCAGCAAAGCGGAGAACAAAGGGGCATAATTTTCAAGCTGATTATTGTTTCTGTCAGGTTTACAGCCTTAAAATAGACAAAAAGAAGAGAGAGACAAATGAATTGTATTTTACTCTTGCGAAGTGCAGGGAGGAGGGTCTGATTTTCACAGTCTCCAAACTCGCTCTGTGAATCCTGTTCCAGCTCTTCTCTTGGAAGAGCTGGAACAAGGGGCTGGGGAGAGGAAAGGCTGGGCCTCTCTTCTTAAGCTGCTACCCCCACGACCCAACCTGAAGAAAATGGATGGATGGATGGATGGATGGATGGATGGATGGATGGATGGATGGATGGATGGATGGATGGATGGATGGATGGATGGATGGATGGATGGATGGATGGATGGATGGATGGAAACTGTAAAACAGCTCCTCAAAGAGTGGCCTCACCTGCAGGTTGATGATGATGGGATCCTCAGGAACACATGGAACAGCAAAGGAACAAGTGTTACATTGCAACCATCAGCAGTTAAAATCAAATTCAGAGAAAACAAACAAAATAAAACAAAGTAAGAAGAACAAGAAACTATGCAAACAAGATGTCCAACCTGCAGATACGGAATGTTCCAGTGAGGAAGACTACTACGTATGGAGTGCAGCAAGATCAGCTGACTCAGCTTTAAATAAAGAGGCAGAGTTAGACCTGAAGATCTAACTGAGCCAAATGAGGTCTTGGAGGAAGAAATAGAGGAGATACATCCTCTTTGACCATCCCCAGGAAGAGGATGGTCAAAAAGAGGAAGGACCACTTGAAGAACACCTAGAAAGAAGGAGGCAGCCCAGGAGAATCTACACTTATGACCGGTTTTGTCACCCGACCTTTAAATTCTTCAAGACCTGCTCCACCAGAGTATAGACCAGGGGTGGGCACCTCCAGGCCTCGAGGGCCAGTCTCCTGCAATTTTTAGATGTGTCTCTACTTCAACACAACTGAGTCAAATAATTAAGTCATTAGCAGGACTCTGGAGATCTTGACTGCTTTTAGGAGGGGATTCAGATGTTGGATTCAGGTGTGTTGGACCAGGGAGACTCTAAGAGTTGCAGGACACCGGCCCTCAAGGACTAGGAAGGCCCCCCTCTGGTATAGACACTCAGAAAACAACCCTAACTCTTCCAGATGATCCTCATTCATGAGTCCTTTTTATGGCAGCACTTAAAAATAAATCAGTTAATGTTCATACTCTTTTGTTAGTTTAACAGGCTGGTTATTATTATAGTCTAATCTAATAAGGATAATAATCCATTGAGATTTGTGTCATTTTATCCTGTCATTGGTGAGAACAGATTTATGTTCATATTGACAGTGTTTATAAATTAATTTAGACAGGAACACCATAGAGAGTAATTACATGAGAATAAAAGTTAGTTCAAACAAGTTGTTCAAGTAAGAAATTTTACAGCGTGTTATTGAAATGTGTGACAAATCTGGGTGTATTGGATAATTTCATTGTCCGTTGGTAAAGATTTTGGGGGGCTTATTGGTACTTCTATAGATGTTTCACCCTTTAGTACTAATGGACTGTAGACAGTTCTGTATGACACACGTGCAGTATGGAAGATAGGAAGCAAGATGACAACAATTAATGAAGATGACACAAGCAAACTTTGCAATATTGAATATTTGTTGAAATACTTGCCTGTTAACTTACCTTTGATTCAGTGGCGTGCAGTCAGGAGAGCCAGATGAAGCAGAGCCTCACCTGTCATCATGGAAAAATAGTATATAATAATAAAATAATTTAAATTGCTATTTTCACCCTGTGGTTTTACTACAAAGTACCTATTTTTCATTTAGCTTAACCAATTCAGATTTTTTTGTTTTTCTAAATCACTGAATTTTTGCATTTTCCCATTGAAATGCTCGGAAGCAAAGCCGCTGAGGAAGCAGCGAACTGAGCCTCACCTGGAATTGCGGAACCTCTCACTAACTGCACTGGCTGTCATTCTATGGGAGCATGCTCCTTCTGTCCGTACGTCGCCAATAAAATGGTTAAAAAACATTTAACATATGAACTGATTTTCCATAATTTAGCTTATTCATATAACGTACAGTGTTATTAGTCACCAACTGTGTGTGTAACGTGTTTCGTGTGCTGAAGTGCGATCAGAAACGGCAGAGAACATATTCAAGGTGAGGCAGGCAGTTCCCTTGCCTCATGGCAGGGGGCGCTCATGATCCCAGACATTGTGACTCTACAACTGCAGAGTAAGAGACAGTAACCGTGAGCTAGCCAAACAGCAAGGTCAAGTGCAGCGATATATTTATAGTTTTCTCCTCTTACCACAGCAGTCACATATTAATAAATGCAAAATAAACAATAAGCCTAAAACCATACAAATGCAACAGGCTGAAAGGTCTGCTTTTTGTGTGGAAAATATCTGGGGGCCGGGGGGTAGATTTGTTTTTTTTGTGTGTGTGGTTTTTGTTGTGACAATGTTGTCAGTTGCTATGACAACAAGTCTGCAGATACCT
This sequence comes from Gambusia affinis, assembly GCF_019740435.1. NCBI lineage: Eukaryota > Metazoa > Chordata > Actinopteri > Cyprinodontiformes > Poeciliidae > Gambusia > Gambusia affinis. Next base: position 4,581,174 of record NC_057871.1, read on the forward strand.
GCGCTGATAAAGAGAGCGAGAAAGAAGTGGTTTTGTGTTGTATTTTAACGATTTTCTCTTTGCTCAGGAGCATAGCATGAAATTAATAATATCTACACTTCCAAGTTTGATTGAGTTAACGGAATTATTCGCAGCAACATTATGCATAACGTGTCAAAGAATAGCCTTTTTGACCTCCAGCTTTGTCCGCATACTCAAAATTTCTTTATGTAACATGCAGGGGTTCTATATTTGTAAATATGATTATGATTAAGTCAATGTCTCATTAGCTATAAACCTCACCACACGTCACTGCTGTAATCCTGGTTCTAGTGGATATTGCTCGAGTTCTCACTAAAACCAGGAAGATAGAGCACATAACACCAGTTTTAAAGTCCCTCCACTGGCTCCCTGTAGCTCAAAGAATAGACTTTAAAATACTGTTGTTAGTTTATAAATCACTGAATGGTTTAGCACCACAATACATTAAAGATCTGCTGCTGTTGTATCAACCTTCCAGACCTCTCAGGTCTTCTGGTTCTGGTCTGCTCTGCGTCCCCAGAACCAGAACCAAACGAGGAGAAGCAGCATTTAGCATCTATGCACCAAAAATCTGGAACAAACTCCCAGAAAACTGTAAAACAGCTGAAACACTGACTTCCTTTAAATCTCAACTAAAAACCCACTTGTTTAGAGTTGTATTCAAAACGTAATCAATTGCAAATTTATTGACGGAATCTGACTTGATATTGTTTTTATTGTTGATTCTATGTTGCATTGTATTTTTGTGTTTGATTTGATGTAAAGCACTTTGAAATGCCTTGCTGCTAAAATGTGCTATACAAATAAAGTTTGATTTGATTTGATTTGATTGTTTTGTATTGCTAAAAATCTTTAAATGTTTTTTTTTTCTGGCAGAGGGTGTTGCACCGCAGAAGTATTTCATTTAAATTCTTACTATTTTTTTAAAGTAATGGATAAAACACTATTTTATCCATTATACATTTCTTTTGTCTTAATTTTATTGTTTAAAACATTATGCTTAGTTAAATTTGTTCAAGCGTAGAAGTTTTGCAGAATTAGAGCTGTGTGCTAAGTGACTGTTTTTGTACCGGATGTAGTGTCAGTTGTAAAGTTGTAACTAGAAGTAGAAATTATGTAACAGTTTTTCTGTGGACCAATGGCCGGCTGCTCCAGAGAGAACAATTTCAAGAAAAACACAGATTGGGGCAAATTTAGTTGCCAAAACTAAAGAACTTCTGCCTGTTTTATGGGTACAACACAATCACAGAATTAAAATACTTAAATAAATTTCAATCGATGTTACCTTGTTCCTTAGAGTTGTTTTTTTTCTGACTTGATGTTAATTTATTCCTTTATTGCAGTTCCTGTAAAACTATTTACTCTACCAGAACAAAATGTTCTGGTAGAACTGTTCGTACTGTTAGCGTAGATATTTTATACAGAACATTGCTAAAATAAGAACCTCAAACTTTAGTGGCAGTTACAAGAAACAAAGTAACTTCATTCAATTGACCTTTTCACAATCTTCTGTATGAATCTTTATCTCTCCAGGTCTGCTGCTTTATAAACCAGTTCTCAGCTCAGCTCACTTAGACATTGCTTGTTTCAACTTCTTTTCAGTCTGCTTTGGAACAGGTAAGATTTTTTAATATGCAAAGATTATTCTTGTTTAGAATATACTGCAGAAATTAAAAATATTGTGTGTTTATTGAGTTATGAAAAAATGTTAGTAGAAGATATTTTTCCCATGAATTTATGAAAAAAAAAATATCTTGCACAGAAACCTGCACAGATTGCAGGTTTCTGACTGATCCTCAATTACAAATCTATAAAAAATCCTGACCTGCTGGTTCTGATTTACCGATTTCCTAAAATTAGGGAAATTGACACAGATAAACTGGATGGGTGATAAGTCAGTGCACCCCTAAAATTTATAATTTCACTGATATTAATGTGGTGGAGCTGTGTGGCTGTTTGTTGAAATCTGTGGAAACCAAAAATGTTGTAGCAACTTCACAAGAGGACATCAAAAATAGTTGAGAATCAGAACTCGCTTTGACATTTGTAATTATTACGAATTGTAGTCCATAATTTATTATTAATTAATAAAGCAAAGCTCAGTCTCTGATGAGGAGTGAAGAAACTCTTCACACAAAAATCAGATTAATGAATGAATCTCATTGTGTAACTGCTGCTCCCATGAACAAATATGCTCCAAATCAAAAATATGATATTGGCTTACACCAACACATCCAAAGATAAAAGAAAATAATTAACCGAACAGAACTGCATATGTAAAAATGTACATAAAAGTTCAAAAGCATGTTTGAATTACATGTGTAAATATTTCAATAAATATTCAACAGTATTTAATGCATGGACAAGTAATCACTATAAGCTTAAACAATATTTAAACATTAAGTCTGACTTTTAATAATTTCTGGTTATTGTCCTGTGTTAGCAGCCACATCCTGACTTTATTTTACCTGCCAGTCAGACCCTCCAAATTCAATGGGTAATAGTTATGTTAGCTTCCAGTTTCTTAAGCCACATGCAGAACACCACCAGGAAAAAAGGAAATCAGATAAATCAAGTTTATTTAAACAATAAATGGTTCGGGTCCTTGGGGTGGGCACACTCTCCAATTTATGGCCAATTTGGAGAGAGAGAAAGAGAGAGAGAGAGAGAGATTACTAGAAGTTCTTCTAAGGAAAACACAGAGAGTTATCTCTAAGGGGGTTTAGAGTACCATTACTGGCAAACACTCAGGCGGGGGACTGGCAGTCTGCTCCTCTTAAGCTCCAGGAAGATTGGGTGATGAATAACAGGTGTGATGACAGAGTCAACTGCCACGCCCCTCCAGCTGTGCAGCCTCATGTTGCCATCTGGTGGATCAACGGGAAAGCAGAAGGCAAACAGAAAAAACCCACAAAGAAAAACCAAAAACCCCAGTTCCCAACAGTAGTGCTAAACTGTTACAGTGAATGGCACTGTAAACAGATATTTACCCATGTATTAAATACTTTTAAATATATAATATATATAACCATTAAAAAGCCCACTGGGCATATGTTATGTTTATGACAGTGTCATGTCAGTCTTATGCCCACCCCTTCAAATAAAGTGTTAACTAACTTTCTGATATGATGTTGTATAAAAAAGTCAGAAAAATAAGGAAAATGCCACACACTATGTAAAGAACAATTTAATTTCTTTTTTCTCTTTCTTTTAGCTTCTGCCTGCAGCTATGCTGCCTGATTCAACTTCAGCTCTTCTTCTCCTGAGTGTCCTCCTTGTTCACTCCTCTGTTCTGTCCTGTCGGGTTGGGACCCAAAGCGAGTGTGATGCAGTTCCATTTGTACCAGGCTACAACCTGGTGGGGAAAGGTTTTGATATAGTCACACTGCAGAGAAAAGGAGCTAATGTGATTGCACTTATCGCAACCCCAGAGACAGCTGTCTTATCTGCTCAAACTCTCTTCAAAACAATACCGACCAAAAAGTAATTAAAGATGCATAAAGAAACAGCTGCACATCTGACTTAATATGCAATAATGCAACTTTTCTTCATTTTAAGCTTCCATCATCTGTTGTGGACTGGAATGCTATCAGTCAATACAATGCTGACATCATCAGCAGTCATCACACCTCTGTTAGGTACAGTATTTGAACCTCATTGTGAAAACTGTAAAAGTAGAATCACATAATTAAACTAACAATTACCGGATATTTTTTACATGTTACAATTACATGTTACAATCAACCATGTATGTGTTAGACCTTTACGTGTTAGACTAACACATAGTGGATAATTCTGAAGTAGATGCTAAATATAAAATATGTGGTGTGAATTTATACGCATTTTGTGATACTAATATATTCAAATGCAACAAGTTGACTTCAAAGGTCACCAAAAATAAATGTATAATTTTTTTTTAAAATCAATAAAATTCAGCTTTATTCTCAGTTAAGTTCACAGTTAAGGCTACAAACAGCATCATGAAGACCAAAGCAAATTTCAAGGACCATCCTGCAACAATGAGTATCAGCATGACTGTGAATAACTATAAATAATAAGTTAGGAAAATAATTAACTAGAAATTTTGATTAAAATCACCAAGTGAAGAAAATAGGCAAATACAGACCCATTCAATAAATTAGAAATTGATTCTATGAAAGTCAATTTGTTTCATAAGTTTTATCATTAAGTAAAAAATATTATATGAAATAATTCCACACATATTAATTTTTAAAGCATTTATTTTTATTAATTATGACGATTTTCAACATACAAGTAATGCAAACATAACATTGAAAATTGGAATAACCCAGCAAACCAATTAAAAAATTTTCTAGTACAGAGGAATGGAAAGTATGTTTGTTACCTGCTTAGTGATTATTTTCAAAAGTACTTTAAATCTTTAAACTGAGCCACATTTTCTAATTTATTGAATATAACTGTAGTTTATGAATACCTCCCTTAAAAGTCTTAGGTATTAAAATAACAATAGATAAATCAACAATTTCACTAAGCTTTACTACCTAATTAAAAATATGAAAATTAACTGTATAGATGTTTAATAATGATTACTTCCTTTAAAATGTCCAACAGCTCTCTGATTAAGGCTTACGCATCCCAAGACAACAATGATTGGATGGTAAGAAACAACTCAAAGCTGAACATTTCAAAATTATGCAGCCCTGAGTTTTGATAACACAACCCTGATAGAAACCTTGCTGGCTGATTTTCTTTCTTTCACCATTTCCTTTCAGTTAATTTGTTCTGTTCCAAGAAACAGTATTTTATTATCTTTTTACTTTGCATACAGTTAGAACTGAAGTAAGTTATTAGAATAATGATAGAAAAATATGGCTTCTTGTTTAACACCTTATAAACTACATGTTTTATCTGTATTTCATCAGGTTGGCTTGGATGTTCAAAAAGCTGTGGTGTCTCGTAACTTCGATGTGAGAGGAAGCGGCTCCAAAGTCTACAAGTTCGCTTCACAACAGATCAAAGAGGACCGCTACACTTTCAGCAAACACAGTGTCACCTGCAGCCATTATGAGTAGGTTGGAAATTTGTTTTGTTTTTTTTTTCATTGAGCTCTGACAGGTCATGGTTATTGAAATAATTGTCTAATTTTGTCTAGATTTATATTATCAACCACACCTCCCTTAAGTGAAGACTTCAAAAAGCAGTTAGAGATCCTGCCAAGTCACTACAACTCCTCTAGTATCAATGAGTATAGAAAGCTCATACAGAATTTTGGTACACACTACTTCAGACTGGTGAGAACTTTGGCACACACACATTGTGAATTAGTTACAGACATTTTTCTGCAGGGAAGCATTTTAAAGGACTTTTAACTTGTTTTAGGTTGTTCTTGGAGGGCAACTGAGACGAGTGATATCTTCACGAAGCTGCTTGTCCTCCCTGAATGGATTTACCCCAAGTGAGGTAACAAAATGTGTTACCTCACTTGTTACCTCAAGTGAGGTGTAAAATATGTGTAAAAACAACAGATATTTACACAATCATATGTGATACTTCCATGATTCTGACACCAAGGACAGAAAGTAAGGCGATATGGTCTGGTACTGCATATTGGTAAAAAAGTCTGGGTCGGTACACAGTACCAGGAGCACGACACAATAAGGCCGTCAGTCAGATTGGCTCAAAATACCTAGCAATAGGTAGTTTAAAACACAAGTTAATCTGTTTATAAATTGATTTTTTTTCTCAATTCATATTGTTTCTGAATTGTTTGTGCTGTGTGATGGAGCCTGTACCCCTCTAGCCGTCTCTCTCTCTCTGTCTCTCTCTTTCTCTCTCTCCTCCACTGCCCTCTTGGCGCTCGTAGGTTTCTCAGCAGCCTTCAAACCTTTCTCTGCTATAACGTCTGTCTGTTTATTACAAAAGGTCCCAATTAATAGCAAATGGTGATTATCTACACTGAACAAAAATATAAATGCCCCATGTCAAATATAAGAGGTTATCAACACTTGGGTTATACAATATATAGAGAAACTCAAAATATCTTTTCAGTAATTACTGATCTTCATATCGGCATTGATAACATAGTGGTGGTAGCAGATTGACAGTGCTTTGAACATGATAGTGGTCAGATTGAGGAATTTGATTTTGACCAATTTGGCACACAGTCTAAGGTGTGATGTGTCTGTTGTTCAGACCAAAGTCTCATCAGCTGTGTGTGAGTCGCTGGTCTTAGCCGATCCCACAGATGGACAAGCCTGAAATGGTAATCTTGTGGTGGAGTGGTCACGTGGCCATCGAGGATGAGGTCGATTTGCAGTAGAGCCAGTCTGTTGGAAACAAACTATTAAACGGCCTATGGTCCGATAATGGACATTGAGCCATACAGCTACTGCTTTGGTGGACATCATTGCATCCAGCATGCCGATGACACGCTCCCCCAAAACTTGTGACATCTGAGGTATTATGACTTGTGACAAAATTGGACATTTTGTGGTAGCCTTTAATTGCCCCCAGTGCAAGGATTGTGCAGTTGTTGCTCATTTTGTCTGATCCCCCACTGGACATGTCCTATCCATGCACTGAGTAAAAAACAACTCACTGAGTAATGCTCACTGACAGGAAATTGGAGAGAAAATTATGCATAAATCAAGAGAAATATTCTTTTGTTCAATACATACATATTTGACATGGGCGTTTATATTTTTGTTCAGTATAGTTGAGTTCATGTTATTCTGCTCAGTTAAAACAACACGGCACACCTTGAAAAAACTGCTTGGTAACTTATAAAAGACATGCTTACTTATTGGATTGGTGCGTTTGATTTATATACTGGGACATTTTACACAGGTGGTTCTCAGAGACATAATAATTGCTGCTTGCAGTGGGAAAGGAAGAACAATAAATCACTTATCATTTTAAAATAAAATACTAATAAAAACCGAGAAAACACAGCGGACAGTGAATTTTTAATTCAAGCGAAATTAAAACCTGAAGAAAGTGCAGAACATAACAGCTAATTTGTTCAAAAGAAAAGACAGTGATGAAAAGGTTACTGCACATGCTACAAAGTAAAATGTTTATACATGCTAGCTGTGGTAGAAAGAGTACAAAAAATAATGTAGGCTACAGTTATTATTATTATTATTATTATTATTATTATTATTATTATTATCATCATCATCATTATATTCTCATTTGCACATAGTACCTCATTAAAATTATTGTCATAGTACCGGCAAAAATTTAAAACTACTTTCACCCCTATTTATATTATTACCAATTACATGAAGCTGCAAAAATATAAAGTTCATCGCCTTCAGCAAACTACTTTCATTTTAAGTGTGACTTTTTTTTGTTTGTTTTGTTTTGTTTTGTCCATTTTAATTTCCAAGGATTCCTACATGAACATATTCTTCTCTGTTTGTGTGTGGCTCTTTATGAAAATAAATGGTGTAATGCAGGTTTTAAAAAAATCTCTTTTCTGTTCCTTCACCCAGATCCACTCCTGTTTATCTTTGGGTGTTGCTGTTGGCTTGGGCAAGATGGAAATCTCTCATGTCCAGAAGTCTTGCATTGGTGTCCTACTAAACCAGGACATTGCCACTGGTTACAGGTCTGGTCTCCACCAACACCACACAGAGGTGTCAGGAGGAAATGGTTGGTTGGGGGAGTTTTCAATTTCCAAAAATGATTCTACAGCCTACATGAACTGGCTGAAGAGCCTGAAAGAACAACCAGATATTGTTTCGTTCTCCCTTCGACCTCTCTATCAGCTTATGCCAAACAAGCTTCAACAGGCAGGGATGAAAGCTGCTATTGAGCACTATTTGAAGGACAATGCTGTGAAGAAATCACCCCAAGAGCCACACTGTGAGGGCTCTACTCCTAATTTGTCCTCTGACTGCTGCCCTCTGCACACCTCAAGAGGAACTCTATCAGTGACCATTGTTCGAGCCTGGAATTTATATGGAGATCAGATTGGACAAACTGACGGGTGGGTTGATGCAAAGGTAACAAACAAAGACCTTATGGAAACTGATGAGCACAGCTTTTATGTGGGTCCTCTTTTGTTCACAGCTATGCCAAGATGTACTATGGTTCCATATACCGCATGACCAAAATGATCGAATCCAACAATCCTCATTGGAACGCTGAGTTTAATTTGGGCAAGGTCAGTAAACGTTTTCATCAAAAATCAGCTGAAAAAGCTCAACAACAGACAAACTGATCCATTTACTCTGCTGATCCAGCAGAACTTGTGGAGTTAATACCAGGATCTATTTTTGCAAAAATAAATATTAAATTACCAAAAGTGAGGAGAATTGGGTTTTTATGCATCAGTCTTGAAAGAAAGGATTCTTTGGTGCCACCAAAACTATTTGTTAGCAAACATTTTATATTGGGTCAAATATCATTTAATATTAGAAATGTGCTGTAGTTTCCATTGCAAATAGATGTTAAATAAACCTGGTTGTCTCTGGACATGTTGCTCCCAGACTCACTGCTCTGCTCATCTTGTTGTTGAGTCAGGAAGTGCTAACCCTCTCTTATTGCTTTTACAAATAAATCATGAGCATAAATATGTGGCTGTCCAAACAGCAAATGTCCAAAACGAACCTTCAATGTCAAAGTAAAAACTTTTTATCCAATTGTTTTCTCTGTCCCTCTGATTGCTTATTTTTGTTTTTAAAAACCTGTTTGAAATAAATAAATGTAATCAAATAAGACAAATAAAAGTATACAATGATATGTAATGCAAACATCATATTGTGTAGGCAAACTTGGGGAAAGGACAACCAACTCCATTTCTAGATCCAAGCCAGGCTGTAGATTCTTTATATTTTGGGATACTGGCTCAGCACCTGCATGGAGAAGAATTTGGTTTTATTTGATTAGACCATGCACATTTCATGGTGTTTATGGTCGAGTACAAATAAAAGTAAAAACAGAAAAAAATCTGGAAATATTTGTACAGAAACCATCCATCCATCCATTTTCTTTACACCCTTCTTCCCTAAATGGGGTCGGGAGGGTTGCTGGTGCCTATCTCCAGCTGCGTCCCGGGCGAGAGGCGGGGTTCACCCTGGACAGGTCGCCAGTCTGTCGCAGGGCAACACAAAGACATACAAGACAAACAACCATGCACACACACACTCACACCTAGGGAGAATTTAGAGAAACCAGTTAACCTGACAGTCATGTTTTTGGACTGTGGGAGGAACCCGGAGAACCCGGAGAGAACCCACCATGCACAGGGAGAACATGCAAACTCCATGCAGAAAGATCCCAGGACCTTCTTGCTGCAAGGCAACAGCTCTACCAACTGCGCCACTGTGCAGCCCTGTACAGAAACCACTTTACACATATATTGTGTAAACAGACACATCCTGATGTATTTCATATCATGTGTTTGGCTATGATTACACTGCATTTATCTACTTTTGAGATGTGTGATGCTAACAGTTTTATTTTCTCTATCATCTAAATAATTTGACTTTGAACGGGAAAATATGCACCTGAATGATTCTCCATTCAAATTTTTATCATGAAGGTGGACACAAGCCTGGTTCTGAAGATTGAGGTTTGGGATGAAGACTGGAAATATGACGACCTCCTTGGAAGTTGCGAGAAGTACCTGATCCCGGGCACTCACACTTTCAAGTGCAAAGCAACCAGAGGAGGCGTTGAGGTTAAATACACCCTGACCTGTGACCCGTATCTGATTGGAGAGAAGTGCAGCCGTTATCAACCATCTCCTTAGTTGCAGGAGTTTGGTGAATTTTGAGAATGAAAGCATTTCATTTCATCACGTAACATTAACTCACCAAATTTGACAGAAATTCACAATTTATACTTAATTGCTTAACTTTGTTAAAGACCTAGCTAATGTGTAATTATCACAATAAAAAAAAATCAAGATTCTGTGTAACATTTAATCACAATAAATAACTATGTTCATGTATAAAATTGTGTTCCCTTTAATAACAATAAAATTTTTGAAATTGCTACAAGTATTTGACTTCATATATTTGCAGCAAAGTTGTATGAATTATGTCTTATATGTGTTACTATGAAAGAGAGAGACGTAGTTCCGCTACAGAACGTGTCGCAAAACTGTTTGGTCAAGACTTTCTGTATGCAGCAAAGCAGAGAACAAAGGGACAAAATTGTCAACCTGATCATTGTTTCCTTGCAGTTTTATGGTTAAAATCAAGAGGCACTGATACTATTACATATTATTACAAGAATAAAGCCAAAATATTACAGATTTATTCTCGTCCAATTTTTGACTTTATGCTTATATTACTACAGCTTTATTCATGTATTACTTTGACTTTATTCTTTTAATGTTAAGATTATTCTGAAAATATTTTGACTTCATTTTGGAAATACTTTTGACTTTATTCTGGACATATATTGACTTTATTCCCACAATATTACAACTTTATGCTCCTAAAAGCGTTCTGGGTGACGTAGGCAGGGAACAGCTACTCAACCTCTCACGACCAGCTAAGAAAAATATGTGGCTTCAACTCACTAGTTTACTTATGGGCAACAACCTGATGAGTAGAGAGAGTCAGAGAGAGACTGACCTTCAGCTTTCACTAGAGCCGACACTTACTGCAACACATGCAGTTCATAATCCTGGGAATGTTTTTAAAATGGTGCCAAAATTTCTCCTGAAATTTTTACACTAGTAAATTAATCTGTTCCCATTTTTTGGAGGATGAAGATATTAGTTCAGGCAGCTGAGATATTTGATACCCCCACCTCCTTAACCAGGGACATTGAGTCTGAGTGGACCATGTTCCACACTTCCATTGTCGAGGCGGTTTTTTGGAGCTGTAACCACAAGGTTGTCAGTACCTGTCGCGACAGCAACTCTTGAACCCGTTGCTGGACAACTTCAGTGAGGGATGCTGCCAGGCTGAAGAAGGACTCCTATTGGCTCTTTTTGGCCAGAGGGAAGCAGCTGATTAGTAAATGGCATGAAGCTCGGGTGGGTGCTGAGGTCAAAATTCGGGCATGGGTGAAGTTTGGAAAGAGATGTCCGGTCCAGGTTCAGATGTCTTACAGAGGTTTCTGAAGGTTGCAGGCCATGCAGAAAGACTTCGGTACAGCTTCAAGGTGAGTCTGGTCCACCATCTGGCGTCTCAGGAGAGGGGAAGCAATACGACACCAACACTGTTTATAGTGGGTATTGTGTGCTGCTGACTTGGAATAAGAATATTTTGGATCGGTGTGCAGAATAGTTTGAAGACCTCCTCAATCCCACCAACATGAGTGGAGATTGGGGATTCTGGGTCGAGCTCTCTAGTCTCTGAGGATAAGGTTGCCGAGGTGGTTATAGAGTTCCTAGATGGCAAGGCCCCGGGTGTGGAAGAGATTCACCTGGACTTCCTTAAGGGTCTGGATGTTGTGGGTTGTGTTGATTCTGCAATATTGCATGGACATCGGGGGAAGTTCCCCTGGATTGACAGATTGGAGTGGTGTTCTTCCTATTCAAAAAGGGGCACCAGAGGGTGTGTTCCAATTGCTGAGGGGACACACTCTTAAGCTGACCTGGCAAGGTCTATTAAATGATGTAGTTTTATTGACTTCATCAGGTCGTAATCTACAGCTTTCACTGGAGCAGATTGCAGCAGAGTGTGAAGCGGCTGGGATGAGACCAGTGGCTCCAAATCCAAGGCCATGGTCTTGAGCCAGAAACTTTCATCTGCACCCTTCAGAATCCTCTGAAGGTTGCAGAATCCTCTGAACTCCTCCACACATCTGAAGCTGGACCGGGCAGCTCTTTCCCCCACAAGCAACCCAAACTCCAGTGACCCAACCTCTCCTTGTGGCGGATAAACCTCAATTCACTCAGTAAGATTCATTCAGTCGCCTTCTCAGTCTCATTTCAAACTGCCTTCTCACCTCTCATCTACCCTGCCTTCAGAACTCAGGCGATCCTGATCCAGTTGCTCCAGGACAAGAATCACACACTACACTCATTGTTCTGTTCAAAATAAACTTTATTTATCTGATTTTATGGTCTCCTGTATGTGTTTTGCATGTAGTCAAGTGAATAGCTTCCATTATGACAATGTGTTGTGATGACATTTTAATGAATACCTTACTCTCTAAGTAAGGTAAATGGGCCATTGTCTCTGGTTGGAATGAAAGTACCAGTAATTCTAGTTTATGAAGGAGTTAAAGATTTAGTAGGAGTGCATGACAATAAAACAAGGCCTCATAGAAGTCTGGGGGATTGTGGGTTAAATGAAGGAATATATTCATTGGTCAACCAAGAAGCATTCCAGGTGAATTTAAACCACAACACAAAATTATTGCAGGATTTGAATCCATCTTACCTTGGGTAACAATTAACAAAATGTTAAATGGACTAACTATGTTTATTATAACCAACACAGAATGATAAACTTTACTGTTGAAGGATTTTTGGCCCTAGGAGAGCAACTCCATGAAATGAGCAGAATAGCAAAACAAAACAGTGGAGCATTAAGTGGATTTTGGCAAACAAGGGAAGAGTTTGTCACATGTTCGCAAATAAATGCTGCACATACATCCCTATGCATACGCCACCAAACACACATTTAAAGCAGCAATGACGAGGCTTAGTAAACTGAAAGCGTAAGTAAAAGATAATACAGGACAGAACATACATGGAGGTCATGGAAAGCCTGGAGGTGTTTCCATGACCTCCATGGAAAGGGCTCTATTTTGACCCAATCTTTTGCAGTCAAGATAGGGTTGACTCTAGTAGTAATACTAATTGTTTTTCTTCTGCTTGTGCGTTGTGTGCCAAGATAAGGCACACAATACACTGTCATTTCAACTAACTACATCAACTAAATTTTCAACTGTCAATTGCCGTGACAGTTGAAAATTTAACTCACCATCATATCACCCTGTGGGCCCAAACGACATTTGGCTGGATGTATAATGGTGGTTCAGTTTCCCCACTAGGAACTAAGCATGTGGAAGGTAAGAAACCGCTGTCATGGACCTTATCACAGGGGCCACTTTTCAATGGCTGATGCCCATTCTACGTGGTCACGTGTGTGGCTGTCTCACAAACACACGCTTCCCATTAGCTAAGTACAGCATAATGGCAGTACTGATACAACTTCTTCACCTTGCTACACAGTTTTACTTTAGCTTAACAGATCAATATGCAATGTGTACTGTATCTGACATACACTAAAGACTTTATTTAAGCAGAAAAGGCTTTGGACTAACTGTTACTTGTGTTAGCCACTCTAGCACCAAGCACAGTGTATCAGGCCTGGACACACTCAAACATTTGCCAACATACCACAGGAATCACCCACTGATTTCAAAAGTAGCCTACAAAACGATGAATGCCCGACTTACCCAGCCTTGCAAGACCAATAGCATCAGTGATCTTGTCTACAGCTATATTGATGGAGAGGGTGTGTGGATCTGCCGTTTTCCTCATCGAGCGAAAGCATTTTGCTGTGATGTGCACAATGTTGGAGGCATCGTGTGGCTCAAACACCTTGATCTCATCCAAAAAAGATGACATGAACGTCTTAGTTCCTCTGTCCATTGTAGTAGCTGATATAATGTAAAAATCCAGTAGAAATGATGCACTAGTTGAGTCAGAAATACACTGATGAATCAGTCAAAGTGGAAGACGACATGTTTACATAGAAACAACGCGCCGTGAGACAGATGCTCAGAGAAGAGTATGATGTGTTTGCAAAAGATGAGTGGGACACACGAATGATCAAAGACTTAGAGATGGACATTCAACTAAAATGGGGTGACCAGACGTCCTCTTTTTCCCGGACATGTCCTACTTTTCAGACCTAAAAAAATGTCCGGGGGGAATTTCAAAATCGTCCGGGATTTTGGTCAACTGCCTCAAAACACATTACATAGCTTACAGTGCATTATGATTACATTGCCACTCCGTTCCACTACTCCATTCCAGGTTTCTTTGTATGGCAAATTAGTCACGCCCTTCACCCCAAATCCAGCTGAGTTGACTTGTACACCGGCCGCTAGACTAGTTAAACCTTAAGTGTGACAGGCGATAGCATGTGTCCGCCGATTCTACGGCAAAAATTAAGTACGCCCCGCCAACAAAAAAAAGTGTCCTCCTTTTCAGAAACACAAATCTGGTCACCCTAACTAAAAGATAATGTGCTAGTTAGGAAACAATACAATGCTATTCCTCAACACCTCTACCAGGATTTACTTAACTGAGGTTGGATCCAAAAATCCTACTCCTTATAATAATCTCCTGTGATGTGTGTGAGGAAGAAAAGTGGAAGTCTTCGTCTATGCATAGACTACAGACTGTTGAACTCAAAAACTTTTAGATGTGTCTCTACTTCAACACACCTGAGTCAAATAATGAGGTCATTAGCAGGACTCTGGAGAACCTGACTGCACTTGGGAGGTGATTCAGCTGTTGGATTCAGGTGTGTTGGACCAGGGAGCCGTCTAAGAGTTTCAGAACACTGGCCCTCGAGGACCAGGATTGCCCACCCCTGATGTACAGCCTTTATAACACCTTGGGGCTTGTACAAATCTGTTAGAATCCCATTTGGGCTGACAAATGCGACCCAGCTGCTTTTCAGCACTACATAGAAGGATGCCTGGGGTAATTCAGACATGACGTTTGTGAACCTTAACTGGAAGGAGTATTAGTGTTTAGTTCCACCTTTGAACAAGACACCCAATATTTAAGGCAGGTCCTGCAACAGCAAAGACAATGAAAGATAAAGTTAAGGCCAAAGTTAAAGAAATGCAACTTTTTCAAACAAGAAATGTGGGTTGCATCACATGAACCTGCAACAGTTAATGAAGATGACACAAACAAACTTTGCAATATGTAATATCTGTTAAATTACTCGTCTCGTTAATTTACCTTTAATCCTAGGTCTTGTGGATATCTTTGTACTGAAGTGCTAAAATTCTTAAAATGTTGTTAGGCAACTTTTTTTGTTGCATTGTAGAAGCATTTCTTTAAATAATACTATTTTTTAGAGTTATGGATAAAACACTCTTTTATCCATTAATTTATATATTTCTTTTGTCTTATTAATTTTATTGTTTAAAACATTATGCCTAGTTATTTTTGTTCAAGCGTAGAAGTTTTGCAGAATTAGAGCTGTGTGCTAAGTGACTGTTTTTGTAACAGAAGTAGTGTCAGTTGTAAAGTTGTAACTAGAAGTAGAAATTATGTAACAGTTTTTCTGTGCTAAAATGCCCGGCTGTTCCAGAGAGAACAATTCCAAGAAAAATACACAGAGAATGGGATAAATCTAGTTGGTAAAACTAAAGAATAACTCCTGTCTGTTTTATGAGTGCAACACAATAAATCGACTGGATTCTTTACTAATAAATACAGCTGGATGTTGTAACCTTTTTACTGTTAGGTAGCAGGTGGCATGAAACTGCTTTCATCACAGGAGTGACTGCAGGATCAAGTTAGTTTTTGATCCAAACAGTTCTGCCAGAACAAACAGTTCCAGTAGAACTGTTTGTTCTGTTAAGCGT
This sequence comes from Gambusia affinis, assembly GCF_019740435.1. Taxonomy (NCBI): domain Eukaryota; kingdom Metazoa; phylum Chordata; class Actinopteri; order Cyprinodontiformes; family Poeciliidae; genus Gambusia; species Gambusia affinis. The sequence goes on from NC_057871.1 coordinate 4,596,711, forward strand.
AGATACTTTATACAGAATGCTGCCAAAATAAAAACCTCAAACTTTACCGACAGTTACAAGAAACAAAATAACTTCATTCAATTTACCTTTACACAATGTTCTGTATGAATCTTTATCTCTCCAGGGCTGGTGTTTGAACCACAGTTCTCAGCTCAGCTCACTTAGACATTGCTTGTTTCAACTTCTTTTCAGTCTGCTTTGGAACAGGTAAGATTTTTTAATATGCAAAAGAAAAATAAAATCAACTGGGGAAAAAAGAGTATCTTTGCTTAGAATACACTAATATATGCAGAAAATAAAAATATTGTGTGTTTATTGAGTGTGGTGGAGCTGTGTGGCTGTTTGTTGAAATCAAATATTTCTAAATATATAAAGCTGTATTTGTGGTTTGTTCATTGCTGGGAATCAGAATTGTTGAAACCAAAAATGTTGTAGCAACTTCACAAGGGGACATCAAAATTGTTGGGAATCAGAACTCGCTTCGATGTTTGGCTTATGTAATCATTACAAATTGTGATCAATAATTTATTATTAATTAATAAAGCCAAGCTCAGTCTCTGAGGGAATAAAGAAACTCTTCACACAATAAGGAATGATCACTGATATATTTATTTCTAATCGAGTCTGAGAAATTAACTGACTTTACAGCTGAAATATTCTGTGAATAAAACTTCTTTCTTTAACTACTGGCATGTAAAAGAAATATATAGAATAATAAAATGGGAATAAAATCAGATTATCAAGAATCATTATCTGTCATGAATATGTCATAATAGTTATTTATTATCAAAATTTAACATGTTATGTATTATTGTGTATTATTACCTTACTAAATTTTGTTAATTGTCTAATGTCAGCTTGACAAAACAAAGACATCTTGGATAATGTCAACTTTGCATTAAAAGTTGACATAATTTACCAAATGACACTTAATGACAACCAGCATAAATATTTATGAAAAATGACTCATGTTCATGACAGGTGTTATGTTTATGACAGTGTCATGTCAGTCTTATGCACACCCCTTCAAATAAAGTGTTAACTTTCTTCTATGATGTATAAATAAGTCATATATATTATATACTGCGACAGACTGGCGACCTGTCCAGGGTGAACCCCGCCTCTCGCCCGGGATGCAGCTGGAGATGGGCACCAGCAACCCTCCCGACCCCATTAGGGACGAAGGGTGTTCAGAAAATAGATGGATGGATGGATATATATATGCATTATGTAAACAACAATTTAATTTTTAATTTTTTTTTCTCTTTCTTTTAGCTTCTGCCTGCAGCTATGCTGCCTGATTCAACTTCAGCTCTTCTTCTCCTGAGTGTCCTCCTTGTTCACTCCTCTGTTCTGTCCTGTCGGGTTGGGACCCAAAGCGAGTGTGATGCAGCTCCATTTGTACCAGGCCACAACCTGGTGGGGGAAAGTTTTGATATAGTTACACTGAGGAGAAAAAAAACTCATGTGATTGATGTGAAGACTTACCTGAGCCCCAGACATACCTGCATTATCTGCACCAACCCTCTTCAAAACCATGCCTACCAAAAAGTAATTAAAGCTGATTAAATAAACAGCTGCACATCTGACTTGAGGGATTGACAATAATGCAACTTTTCTTCATATTAAGCTTCCATCCTCTGTTGTGGACTGGAGTGTCGTCAGTCAATGCAATGTTGACATCCACAACAGACTTCACACCACTGTTAGGTACAGTATTTAAACTGGATTGTGAATACCGTAGAAGTTTAATCATATTAAACTAACAATTTCTGGATTTTTTTACACGCTACAATTACATGTTCCAATCAACAGTGTATGTTTATTGGACGTTTATGTGGTAGACCAACACATAGTGGATAATTCTGAAGTGGAGCCTAAATATGAAATATGTGGTGTGAATTTGTACTGATATTCTGATACTTATTAATATATTCAAGTGTAACTTCAAAGTTGACATCAAAATAAGTGTATAATTTTTATAGGATTCACTTTTATTCTCAGTTAAGGTCACAGTTAAGGTTACAAACAGCATCATAAAGACCAAAGTAAAACAACAAAAAAATGTGGTAAAGTTTAAAGCAGAGTTAAGTTGTATCACATAATTTCAATCTTCAGACAAATCATGGAGCACGTCTACACTGTCAGCTGAAAGCTGCTTTAATTGCATTTCAAAGCAGCAGATGTACTTTCATTTTTAAGTCGAGCCACCTCCAAATATTTTACAATGTGTGGAGAATTATCCTTTCTCCAGGCTAAAGTCTTGATGTTTGAGTTTGAAGAAGAGACAGTGAGTTGAATTCATGAATTACTTTTATTAATATCAAAATACAGCTGGTCCATTTCTCATGCTACCTTTTGGAGCTAGAGGGACAAAATGGACAAAAACAACATTATGTAATTGTATTTGTTAGCCTCTATGTGGTAGAGGGTGATCACAGGAAACACCCTCAAAGCTAAGGTTAAAGATTTTGACACACTAACATGTTATTTCCTTTAGCTTTAGCTTTGCAAATAGCTATAAAAGATACAAGAAAATAGATAATTATTTATTCTCAACAGGTTGTAAACTGTAAGTCAAAAATGTTTTCTTCTCAAACAATTTCTGTGTTTTTAGAGAGTGGCTCGTTGCATAGTTCACACCTCATGTCTATTTCACCTGTTCTGTTGTGACAAGACAACTTAACATCTTTAGTCTGTTAAAGACTAAAGATGTTAAAGACATCTTTAGTCTGTCTTTAGGTCGGGTTTCGGGTCAGAGTCAGATTTGACTCTGACCCGAAACCCGACCTAAATTCAAGTCACTCCTTAGTCCTAAACCAAACCCCAGACTCAAAGACAGCACTTCTTATAGGGACTTACAAGGGACAGACAAATCCTACAACACGCACACACATATATTCACACACACAAAGAGACATGTACTCAAGGACCATCCTGCAACAATGAGTATCAGTTTTAATAACTAAAAATAATTAGTTAGGAAAATTATTATCAAACTAGAAATTTTGATTAAAATCACCAAGTGAAGAAAACAGGCAAATACAGACCCATTCAATAAATTTGAATATTATTCTATAAAAGTCCATTTGTTTCATAAGTTTTATCACTAATTGAAACATATTGTATAGAATAATTCCACACGTATGAATTTTTAAGGCATTTATTTCTGTTAATTATGAGGATTTACAACATACAAGTAATGCAAACATAACATTGAAAATTGGAATAACACAGAAAACCAATAAAAATATTTTCTAATACAGAGGAATGAAAAGTGTGTTTGTTACCTGCTTAGTGATTATTTTAAAAAGTACTGTTAATCTGAAAACTGAGTCACAAATGGAAGCATTTTCTAATTTATTGAATATAACTGTAGTTTATGAATACCTGCCTAAAAAGTCTTAGGAATTAAAATAACAATAGATAAACCCACAATTTTACTAAGCTAGAACGCTTAAATACCCAAGGAAAAATTAACTGTGTAGATGTTTAATAATGATTACTTCCTTTAAAATGTGCCAACAGCTCTCTGGTTAACGCTTACAGATCCCAAGACACCATTGATTGGTCGGTAAGAAACATCTCAAAACTGAACATTTCAGAATATTTTCAAATTCAGTTAGAGTTGAATTAAGTGATTAGAATAGTGGAAGAAAAATATGTCTTCTTTTTTAACTCCTTATAAACTACATGTGTTATCTATATTTCATCAGGTTGGCTTGGAGGTTGAAACTTTTGTGGTTGCCGGCCATGAAGTGGGAGGAACCGGCTCTGACGCCTACAAGTTCGCTTCACAAAAGATTAAAGAGGACCGCTACACTTTCAGCACACACAGTGTCACCTGCAGCCATTATGGGTGGGATTTGAAATGTGACTTTTCTCATTGAGTTCTGACAGGTCATGGTTATTGAAATAATTGTCTAATTTTGTCTTGGTGTCTAGTTTTATATTATCAACCACACCTCCCTTAAGCAAAGAGTTCAAAAAGCAGTTAGAGACCCTGCCAAGTCACTACAACTCCACTACTGAGAATGAGTATAGAAAGCTCATAAAAACCTTTGGCACACACTACTTCAGACTGGTGAGAACCTTTACACATAGACTACACATTGTGAATTAGTTCCAGATATTTTTCTGCAAGGAAGCACTTTAAAGAACTTTAAACCTGTTTTAGGTTAATCTTGGAGGGCGACTGAGACGACTGACATCTTCACGAAGCTGCTTGTCCTCCCTGAATGGATTAACCCCAAGTGAGGTAACAAAATGCACAAAATAACAGATTTTTACACAACAGCATGTGATACTTCCATGATTCTGACACCCAGGAGTGAAAGTACGGTCCAATACTACTTACTGGTAAAACATTTTGGGCCGGTACACAGTACTGGGAGAACGGCGCATCAGTCAGATTGGCTGCACTTTGAGTCAAAATAGCTAGCAATAGGTAGTTAATCTGTTTATTAATTGTGTTTTTTCTCATTTCTTATTGTTTCTGATCTGTTTGTGCTGTGTGATGGAGCCTCTGTCCCTCCAGCTCTCTCTCTCTCTCTCTCTCCTCCACTGTCCTCTCAGAGTTTATAGGTTTCTCAGCAGCCTTCAAACCTTTCTCCACTATAACATCTGTCTGCTTATTACAAAATGTCCCAATTAAAAGAAAATGGTGATTGTATAGTTGTGTTTTGTGTTATTTTGCTCAATTAAAACAGCACAGCACAACTTGAAACAAATGCTTCTTAATTTCACTCGAATTAATCCACTACGCATAGCACGCGTGTCTTCTTATAAAACATGGTGCTTGCAGATTGGATTGGTGCGTTTGATTTATGGACATTTTACACAGGTGGGCCACAGAGACATAAAAAATGCTGGACGAACAATAAATCTTTCATCATTTTAAAATAAAATAAAATAATAATAAAAACAGGGAAAACACAGGGGGCAGTGAATTTTCAATTCAAGCAAAATCAAAACTTTATAAAAATGCAGAAAACAATAATTAATTTGTTCAAAAGAAAAGACAGTGAAGAAAAACTTACTGTGCATGCTACGATGTAAAATAGTTTATAGATCTTTTACGTAATAATCTATTAAAAATTTAGGCTACTCAAGTAAAACTACAGATATTATTATTATTATTATTATTATTATTATTATTATTATTATTATTATTATTATTATTATTGATACACATTTGTACTTAGTACCTCATTGAAATTTTATCTTAGTTACTTTACGATGAGCAAAACAAAGTCCAGCTCATCACAAAGTAAATGAGAACATTTTTGGGTCACACTATAATTTAAATCACCACATTTATAAATGAAAAAGCAACTCAACAAATATGTGTATTTTAATGGGACATTATTTTCCAACATTTTATTTCAGCTGCCGTTGGTCCTTCCTTCCTTAAATTACCATCTCCAAATTAAGTATCCAATTTTCTGTTTTAAATTTTGTTATCACAAGAACCTGATAAAATTGACATCAGCATTTGAGAAATTATTATTAAATTTTACAATGTATGTTAAAGCTGGTGGCTATACATACCTTCAAATTGATGCATTAAATTCAGCAAGGGCTTTTATTTTTCTCAGAAGTTAACTTGAACTACACTTGATGGGTTTTCGTCTGTCTTCCCATCCATGCATGCAACACCATAAGGTGTTAATATAAACACAGCCACAAGGTCAGTGTTGTTGTCTTTTTCTGCCGTTTTCTTAAGTTTTACTTTTACTCATTAATAGATATGACTACAAATGGGACTGAGTAACTATATTGAAAATAAATTCAAGTAAAAGCGAAGTTCAGATTTTGTAAACAACATAAAGGACAAATTAGACAAATTGTAATGACATCAATAGATGTAAATATAACTAATTACTTTCCACCCCATATGACAGGATATATATATTTTTCACATTGTGAAGTGCTTCTTCTTTCTACGTTATCCATACAGGGACTCAACAGTACAGTAAAATATTAATGTTTTTATTTCCTTTGGTTTGCACAATGAGGCACAGACAATTTTCGTCATAGTAAAGGCAAAAATTTAAAACTACTTTCACCCCTACTTATATGTACAAATAGGTAGTTCATTACTTTCAAACACCTACTTTTATTTTAAGTGTGATTTTTTGTTGGGTTTTTTGTCCATTTTAATTTCCAAATATTCCTACATGAACATATTCTTCTCTGTTTGTGTGTGGCTCTTTATGTAAATGTCTGGTGAAATGCAGCTTTTTAAAAAATCTCTTTTCTGTTCCTTCACACAGATCCACACATGTTTATCTTTGGGTGTTGCTGTTGGTTTGGGCAAGATGAAAATCTCTAATGTCCAGAAGTCTTGCATTGGTGTCCTACAAAACCAGGACTTTGCCACTGGTTACAAGTCTGGTCTCCACCAACACCACACAGAGGTGTCAGGAGGAGATGGTTGGTTGGGGAAGTTTTCAATTTCCAAAAATGATTCCAAAGCCTACATGAACTGGCTGAAGAGCCTGAAAGACCATCCAGATGTTGTTTCACACTCTCTTCGACCTCTCTATCAGCTCGTGCCAAGCCAGCTTCAAAGGGAAGGGGTGAAAGCTGCTATTCAGCTGTATTTGAAGGACAGTGCTTTGAAGATATCAAACGCAGAGCGACACTGTAGGGGCAACATTCCTAATTTGTCCTCTAACTGCTGCCCTCTGCACGCCTCAAGGGGAACTCTATCAGTGACCATTGTTCGAGGCTGGAATTTATATGGAGATCAGATTGGACAAACTGATGGGTGGGTTGATGCAAAGGTAAAAAAACAAAGAACTTATGGAAACTGATGAGCACAGCTTTTATGTGGCTCCTCTTTTGTTCACAGCTATGCCAAGATGTACTATGGCTCCATATCCCACAAGACCAAAATGATCGAATCCAATAATCCTCGGTGGAACGCTGAGTTTAAATTGGGCAAGGTCAGTAAACGTTTTCATCAAAAATCAGCTGAAAAAGCTCAACAACAGACAAACCGATCCATTTACTCTGCTGAAGCAGCAGAACTTGTGGAGTTAATACCAGGATCTATTTTTGCAAAAATAAACATTAAATTACCAGAAGTGAGGAGAATTGGGTTTTTATGCATCAGTCTTGAAAGAAAGGATTCTTTGGTGCCACCAAACTATTTGTTAGCAAACATTTTATATTGGGTCAAATATCATTTAATATTAGAAATGTGTTGTAGTTTTCATTGCAACTAGATGATGTTAAATTATTGATCATGAACTAATTTGTCCTTCAACTTGTTTGCATGAGACAGCAGCCACAATAACAAGAAAAGAGCTCCTCCCTTTAGGCCTGACTCGTTCTTGTTTTGGTTTTCTTACAACCAACCTGGTTGTCTCTGGACATGTTGCTCCCAGACTCACTGCTCTGCTTATCTTGTTGTTGAGTCAGGAAGTGCTATCCCTCTCTTATTGCTTTTACAAATAAATCATAAGCATAAATATGTGGCTGTCCAAACAACAAATGTCCAAAACGAACCTTCAATGTCAAAGTAAAAACTTTTTATCCAATTGTTTTCTCTGTCCCTCTGATTGCTTATTTTTGTTTTTAAAAACCTGTTTGAAATAAATAAATCTAATCAAATAAGACAAATAAAAGTATACAATGATATGTAATGCAAACATCATATTGTGTAGGCAAACTTGGGGAAAGGACAACCAACTCCATTTCTAGATCCAAGCCAGGCTGTAGATTCTTTATATTTTGGGATACTGGCTCAGCACCTGCATGGAGAAGAATTTGGTTTTATTTGATTAGACCATGCACATTTCATGGTGTTTATGGTCGAGTACAAATAAAAGTAAAAACAGAAAAAAAAATCTGGAAATATTTGAACAGAAACCACTTTACACATATATTGTGTAAACAGACACATCCTGATGTATTTCATATCATGTGTTTGGCTATGATTACACTGCATTTATCTACTTTTGAGATGTGTGATGCTAACAGTTTTATTTTCTCTATCACCTAAATAATTTGACTTTGAACGGGAAAATATGCATCTGAATGATTCTCCATTCAAATTTTCTCATGAAGGTGGACACAAGCCTGGTTCTGAAGATTGAGGTTTGGGATGAAGATTGGAAATATGACGACCTTCTCATAACATGTGGGAAGTACCTGATCCCAGGCTCTCACATGTTCACATGCCAATCAGATTTAGGAAACGTTGAGGTTAAATACACCCTGACTTGTGACCCGTATTTAACTGGAGAAAAGTGCCACGATTATGAACCATCTCCTAAGTGACAGGAGATTGGTGAGTTTTGAGAATGAAAGCATTTCATTTCATCACGTAACATTAACTCACCAAATCTGGTAGAATCTCACAAATTATACTTAATCGCTTAACTTTGTTAAAGACCTAGCTAAATGTGTTTTTATCATACAATTAAAAAAATCAAGATTCTATGTAACATTTAATCACAATAAATAACTATGCTTTAATATGTGCAACCAGAAATTGTTTTCCCTTTAATGACAATAAAATCTTTGAAATTGCTACAAGTTGTTGATTTTATATATTTTCAACATATCTTGTATATTTAGTTGTGGAGAAGTAATTATAAATTATGACTTATTTGTGTTACTATAAAATAGCAAGTTTGGTGAGCTAACCATAATCTACTTATAGCCTTATGTCCAACTAAAATAAACAATTTTACCTTAAACAATTTGGTTTGTTAGAAAAGGCAGAGATGTGTCATAAAACTATTTGGTCAAGACTTTCTGCATGCAGCAGAGAACAAGGGGACATATTTTTCAACCTGATCATTGTTCCCTTACAGTTTTATGGTTAAAATCAAGAGGCACTGATGAAATGTATTAATTGAAATGATCTTTCATCATGTAGCCATGTTTCAAACAGTGAAGACATCTCATGAGTCAGAATGTTTAATGTTTTGTTATTCTTATTTATTACATAAAAGGTCCAGGCACCACAGTTTCACAGTTTTCCTTTAGAAGACCTTGAGCCTTTTGGAAGGCAGAAAGGAAAACAATCATCTTTCCCTTCTGGCCTGCAATGATTTAGAAAAGCAAAAATGTTTTTCTGTTATTCCTTGACCTAACACTGCACACATCACTAGGATTGCTTGTTTAAAGTTGCTTTCAAATGTGTTATATTGGAATGCATTTTTTACTAAATAAATTTGTAGGATAATTGTAACTTCATCTGTGGAAAAGGCAGCAAAAACCACAGCAGCTTCCAGTCCTCTCAGTCCTGCCTTTGAGAAAACGGATCCTTATTCTTAAAAACGTCCGGCTTCCCTTGCTGTTTGCTCCTATGTGTCCAGTGTTATCTGTAAAATAACTGTGTTCCTAAAATGTTCAAAACTGATCTAAAGTCAAACAGTCTGCTGCAAGTAAATCAAAAAAGAGACAATTTGCACATAAACGAGCTCTTCAAGTTCAACTTCTATAGCATAAAACCAAATTCTGAGATTCCTCCGAAGCCAAAATAATTAAATAGTGAAGGAGTCCACTGCAACAACCTCAGTCTGAATGTGTGAAGTCAAAGCGGCTATCAGACTCCAAGAGTGTTGTTTCCTTGAAGAGGGGGTATGATTTTGAAAACATTTCTCTGTCGTTCCTGCCGCTAGCATGTGCTTGTTCTAATTGAAAATCAGCACTTTCTCCTTTTATTTCCAATGTTGATTTCCAATGCATCACTTCCTGCTGAACAGCCCCCCCTGGCGGTTGAATGAAAAAAATCCACAGAAAAGCCGCACCAGGCAATAAGCCACATGGTTAAAAGTGTGGGAGAAATGTAGGGGCTTATAGTCCAAAAACTACGGTAGTCAAAATTTCTCTAATGACCCTCCAGTAGGGCTGGGCCATGGAAATTAAAAATAAAATATTTTTTTGTACTAGATCCAATCTATATAATAAATTACAAATGAGAGAAAATAATTTCAAAAAGTGATTTTTATATCAGTCAATTGTATGACGGAGTATTAGGGCCAGACTATAAAGACTTTGATTCATTACAAGAATATTGTAGAAATATTAAAAGAATATGCAATTTTATCAGAAAAAAGCTGTTTTAATGAGAAGAAATACAACAGTGCATTAGGGCCACTAAATATAGAAAAAAGGAATACATTCCACCAAAATCTCAGAAAGTTTGAGAATAACCTCAGACTTTTTATAAAACAAACACAGAAATTTCTGAGATCCAAAAGTCAAAAATTAATTTAGAAAATTAGAAGAAGGAACAATTCTGAGATTAATCCAAAGATTTTGGATTTTTTTGGTGGAAATGCATTAGCTTTTTTCTACCTACTATGGCCCAAATAGGCCATTGCTGAAAGTTATCAAGACTCAATGTTAACACCATTTATTCAACGTCTTGCTTTCTATAATTTAGTGCTAATGTGTTAAAAGATTAAGTATTTCTATAAAGTATTATCATCTGTAAATCTCAAAGTATCACTTCACAATTTTTTTGTGGTGAAGTTCTCATAAAATTATTTCTTTATTGTCACAATATTATGACTCTATTATCGTATGACTGTATTCTTATAATATTATGGCTTTATTCTAATAATTAAAAATACTGACCTGAATACTTTATCATAGAGTTGGTCTTTATTCAAAACCCCAAAACATCAAAGTTGTAAGTGAAGCACGATGGCTGCCCTCTGCATGCTAATGTCACTCTGAATGTGAAACCCAAGGAGAGCTTTGGTGAAAAGAAAAAATCAAACATTGCCCATGCATTGCCCAGTCCTACCCTCCAGTTGTCAGGGTCATTCTGATCTCATCTGAAACAAGCTGCAAAACATTAGCATAAATGGGAGTCAGAGGTCTACCTCACCCTGATTTTCAAATTCAGCAGCTGCAGCTTTAGGAGGACAGGAAGGTGCCAAACAGAAGCATGAGAAGTGGACATATCCAGTTCTGGATCTCCTTTTCAGAGAAGAGGATCTTCAGAGCCGTGCCCAGACCCTGAGTCTGCATGCAACAGAAAGCTGATTAAGTTGGCAGAATAGGAAAACTTTTTACACTGAATAGAAGAGAATTATTGAGGCATCATCAAGTCAACTGTTTCTACAACTTGAACTCCAGAAAACTTAAATGAAAAGATGTTCCAAACACATGAACCAATCTTTCTATTCACAGCAGAACATAAACAGCATAATAAATGTTTCAACTGAAAAACCTCATAATACTTTAGACTAGGGCTGTCATATCCACAGATCAGTGTGCTGCTTGTTGGATATCTGCTCTCTCCTCCTTCTCCTCTTCAGAGTGTGACGGGCAGGTGGGGTTTCGACGTGACATGCATTTCCCTCATCAAGGAGCAGTATTTAGTGGAGTGGATTATCAGAGATAGGTACCAGATGGTTCATGGTACGACTGTGGTCGCTGTGTTATCACAGACAATTTATGTTCTCTCTCTAACCTTTGATCTCCTCCTTCCTTGTAGGTCATCAGTGCTCAGCTTCCATGCTGGTCCTCCGGTCTGTGGATGTCCTCCCTCAACATTTGTCTCTTGTCCTCCTCATTGCTCCTGTTCAGAACACCTGTGGCTCACCCTCCAACTGTCCATCTCCTCTGACCGAGGAACCTAGAACGTAAGACCGATTACTACTCACCCAGTCCACCAGCAAGCAGCCAACCACCGGAGCTGTGGATGCTCCGTTCGCCTCCCCCCTTCATAAAGTAAGACCCAGACTCCTTCCTCTGCATAACCAGTTATTCTATCATGTCCATTAATCATCTCCCTGTCTTCCAGTGAGAATCCGGTCCAGATTTGATATTGCCTCCTGCAGAAACTTTTTGTCTGTTGAATAAAACGTTTAACGGTGCTATCTGTGTTGTCCGCAGTTGTTGCTTACACCAGAGTCATCATGACAAGGGCTGGATGATAAAACAATAAAATTAATCACGATACAATGAGCCTTCGTTTTTTGCGGGGGTTGTGTTACGAAAAGAACCCATGATAGGTGAAAGCCGTGAAGTAGTTACCTTGACTTTTTACAGTTATTATACAGCATAATTAAACACTCTACACTGAACCAGAACATAGTTATCGGTAGTTGTTGTCACTCTTTTTTTCTTCTGGGTAAATATTTACCAAAATTTGCTGTATTACGTAAATTTAAATACCGTAACGTTATTGGTACACAGGTAGAGAAGAAGCGGAGAGACTGTTTAGCCAATCAGGATGCAGAAAAAACACTGCACAAAAATATCTGCGAAGCAGCGAGGCCATGAAAGGTGAACTGCATTATAGCAAGGGTTCATTGTACTACCACGGATTAATAGTATCAGGCTAAGAAATATAATTACTAGAAATAAGTCATACTATTATAAGAATAAAGTCAAAATATACCAATTTTATTCTTGTAATATCTTTGACTTTATTCATGTATAACTTTGACTTTCTCCTCATAATGTTATGGCTTTATAATTTAAATATTTTAACTTTATTCTGGAAATATTTTGACTTTACTCTCGTATCACTATCATTGTTTCAATTGATAATTAACCTGTCAGTCACTTATCCTTGCTAAAAGCTTGCTTAATAAAGATGCATTAAAATTCTAATGAGATTTGTGGACAGTGAAATTAATTGAGTCATCTATTATTTTTTGTTCTTCTAATGTAAAACCTATGAATATGTTTCTAGAAATGTGGTGGCTTCGGACATTCCTTTAGTGTTGATAAAATGACATTGGAGCTTATGTTGAGCCACTAAAAAATATATAGTCTGTAACAAGTGCACGTTATTGATAGAGAGAGAGCAAGAGTGGTCATTGAAGTTATGCAGTTGTGAGGGCTACTCATCTGATTGTTGACAGTCTGACAGAGGACTCAGGTCTATCATCATGGTCAGTTAAATTTTCAACTGTCTCTGTAATCCTACCCTGATCTTGGCATGGAATCTGAATCAGCTCCTGTGGTGTGTGTGAGGAAGAAAGGTGCATAGACTACAGACTGTCAAACTTAAAAACAATCCCGGACATCATCCAATCTGTAGGATACAGGAGATCCTAGAAAACCTCAGGGGCAATTCTTGGTTGAGTGTTGGGCCAGGGGAAGGCCTACCACCAAGCTTTCATGAGTGAGAAAAGCAGATCAACACGTACATCTTGGGGACTGTAGGAATAGGTTAGATTTGAATTTGGGCTTGCAAACCCCTCAGCAGTATTTCAGCACTACATGGACTGGGGTAACTCAGAGATGAAGTTTGTGTACCTTACCTGGATGATGCATTACTGTTTAAGTCCATTTTTTAGCAACACATCCAACATGTAAGACAGGTCCATGTGAGATAAAGGTAAGGCCAAAGAAATGCAACGTTTTCAAACAAGAAGTCTGCTATGTGGGTTGCATTGTCTCAGCTGAGGGATACAAAATTAATCCTAAAGAGGTGGATGCAGTGAGAACCCTTGTGCATGAAATACCTACAACTGTGAGATAAGTTAGAAATCTTGTGGGGTTCTTCAGATATTACAGGGTCTACAGAGACAAATTACAAGCTATACTCTGGTAAGCTGGAGTTTCTGGCACTGAAAGGGGCCATAACTGAGCTGCATTTTAGAACTCATTCAACCCCTTTCAGAAGACAGCATAAAAGCAGCTCAGAGCTCATATCCAGCTATAAACAGAGATATGAGACACTTAGTGCAGATAGAATTCCAGGTGATCAAGTTTTGGTGAGAAATATAATGTTGGGTCTATTTTACTTCCTAACCTGGAGGAAGAGCCCAACATAAGCAGTTAAAATCCTAAAGAGAAAACTAATTTAAAAAAAGTAAGAAGAACAAGTAACCATACAAATGAACAAGATGTCCAACCTAGAGATACGAAAGTTCCAATGAGGAAGATTGCTACATATGGACTGCAGCAAGACCAGCTGATGCAACTCTAAATGCCGAGGCTGAGGAATTTCATCCAAGACATAAAGATCTGACAGAGCCAAATGAGGTCTTGGAGAAAGGAGTACAGCAGATACATCCTCAAGAAGAGGAAGTTGATTCAGATGCTGCTGAATGTATTGATGGTCAAAGAGATAAAGGAGCACCTGGAGAACGCCCAGGAAGGAGGAGGCAGCCCAGCAGAATCTACACTTCTGACTGGTTGTGTCACCTGACCTTTCAAGTCCTCAAGATTTGATCCATCAGAGTATAGACACTCTCGGAAAACAACTCTAATTCTTCCAGGCAATCTTCATCCATATGTCCTTTTTATGGCCGCAATTAAAATGAAAGCAGTTCATGTTCATACTCATTTTGTTAGTTTAACAGGCTAGTTAATATTGCAGTTTAATCTGATAAAGATAATAATCCATTGAGATTTGTGTTAATTTATTCTGACAGTGGTGAGAATGGATTTATGTTTGTATTGACAGAGCTTAGACGTTTATATAGACATGAATAAACACCAGAAGAAAGTAATTATATGAGAATCAAAGTTAATTAAAACAAGTTCAATTAAGAAATTTTATAGCATGTTATTGAAATGTGTGACAACACAAATCTGGCTCTATTGGGTAATTTTCTTGTTCTTTGGTGAAGATTTTGTTGGGCCTATCAATATATCTATGGACTATTCACCCTTTAAGACTAATGTGCTGTAGACAGTTCTGTATGACACACATGCAGTATGGAAGATAAGAAGCAAAATGACATCAGTTAATGAAGATGACAATCAAACTGCAATATTGTAATATTTGTTCAAATACCGTCTTGTTAACTTACCTTTAAGCCTGGATCTTTTGGATATCGTTGTTCTGTATTGCCAAAATTCTAAGAATGGTGTTTGGCAACATTTTTTTGAGGCAGAGCGTGTTGCACCGTAGACATCCATCCATCCATCCATTTTCTTACACCCTTCTTCCCTAAATGGGGTCGGGAGGGATGCTGGTGCCTATCTCCAGCTGCGTTCCGGGTGAGAGGCGGGGTTCACCCTGGACAGGTCGCCAGTCTGTCACAGGGCAACACAGAGACATACAAGACAAACAACCATGCGCACACACACTCACACCTAGGGAGAATTTAGAGAGCCCAATTAACCTGACAGTCATGTTTTTGGACTGTGGGAGGAAGCCGGAGAACCCGGAGAGAACCCACCATGCACAGGGAGAACATGCAAACTCCATGCAGAAAGACCCCCGGCCGGGTATCGAACCCAGGACCTTCTTGCTGCAAGGCAACAGCTCTACCAACTGCGCTACTGTGCAGCCCTTGCACCGTAGACATATTTAATTTAAATTATTATGATTTTTTTAAAGTTATGAATGAAACACTCTCATCCAAATATTTAATAAATTTCTTTTGTCTTAATTTTATAGTTTAAAACATTATGCCTAGTTATTTTTGTTCAACAGCAGATGTTTTACAGAATTAGAGCTGTGTGCTATGTGACTGCTTTTGTACTGGATGTAGTGTCAGTTGTAAAATTGTAACTAGAAGTAGAAACTATGTAACGGTTTTTCTGTGCATGAACACCCGGCTGTTCCAGAAAGAACAATTCCAAGAAAAACACACAGATTGGGGCAAATTTAGTTGCCAAAACTACAGAAGAACTTCTGCCTGTTTTAAGAGTTCAACACAATCACAGAATTAAAATACTTAAATTAATTTCAATTGTTGTTACTTTGTTTCTTTATTGACTAAAGCTAAATCTAGAGTTGCTTTTTATGCGTTTTTCTGAGTTGATGTTAAACTATTCCTTCATTACAGTTCTGATAAAAATATTTATTCTCTCTGAACAAAATGTTCTGGTAGAACTGTTCGTACTGTTAGCGTAGATATTTTATACAGAACACTGCTAAAATAAGAACCTCAAACTTTAGTGTCCGTTACAAGAAACAAAGTAACTTCATTCAATTGACCTTTTCACAATCTTCTGTATGAATCTTTATCTCTCCAGGTCTGCTGCTTTATAAACCAGTTCTCAGCTCAGCTCACTTAGACATTGCTTGTTTCAACTTCTTTTCAGTCTGCTTTGGAACAGGTAAGATTTTTTAATATGCAAAGGGTATCTTTGTTTAGAATATACTGCAGAAAATATTGTGTGTTTATTGAGTTATAAAAAGATATTTATAGAAGATATATTTTTCATGAACTTATTAGAGGTGCACCGATTGCAGGTTTCTGGCTGATCCTCGATTACAAATCTATTAAAAATCCTGACCTGCTGATTCTGATTTTGGCAGATATAATTTTTTTTGTCTGCCAAAATCAGAATCAGCAGGTCAGGATTTTTGCTAAATAAGGCCAGAAAGTTGATGAGTTACCAACAGTGGGGTGAATATTGTTAACTACAGACATTTAAATATGATTTGCTGGGTCTACTAGTCAAACCTCTCTCATAGCAGAACAGAAGATAGCAGTTGCTTTAAATACCTTTGCCGAAGTACATAAAATGGGTGGATAAGATCAGCTTCAAATGCAAAATCGCCCATCACAGATTTCATAAATTTAGGGAAATCGACAGATAAATTGGATGGGTGATAAATTAGTGCATCCCTAGAATTTATAATTTCACTGATATTAATGTGGTGGAGCTGTGTGGCTGTTTGTTGAAATCAAAGATCTGTGGAAACCAAAAATGGTGACTTCATCAAAATAGTTGAGAATCAGAACATTTTGCTTATGTAATTATTACAAATTGTAATCAATAATTTATTATTAATTAATAAAGCCAAGCTCAGGCTCTGATGAGGGATTGAAGAAACTCTTCACACAAGGAATGATCACTAATATGATTATTTCTAATCGAGTCTCAGAATTTATAAACTAAATAGGCCAACTTTACAGCTGTATTATTCTTGAATAACTTCTTTCTTTAACTAATGGCAGGTAACCCAACTACTGATAACACAAAATAAATATATAGAATAATAAAATGGGAATAAAATCGGACTAATGAATGAACTTCATTATTTTCTTCACAAATATCTACTAGCTGAAACTTTTTGTGTTGTCTAGAACTGTTTGCTAATGTTTTACCATCATGAACTGCTGCTCCTAGGAACAAATACTCTAAATCAAAAATGTAATATTAGCTTAAGCTAACACATGCCAAAATAAAAAATAATTGATCAGAGATACTTATGTAAAAATGTACATAAAAGTTCAAATGTATGGATGAATTAAATAAATAATTGTTTCATAAATATTGAACTGTATTTAATGTATGGGCAAGTAATAATCACAATATGCTTAAACAATAATTAACTATTAAGTCTGACTCGTACATTTGAACTTATATGTAAATTTTTACATATGTATCTGTGTTCAGTTATTAAAAAAGCCCATATTTTTTTTTTTTTTTTTTTTTTTTTTTCCAACATTATCTTTATTGATTTTTTCAACAGTATTTCCAACAATACACAAGGCACAAGTGTGCTCCCACATCAGAGGAAAGTCCAGGGTAGTTAAGTTAATGTCCAATATTCAGCTTCTTTCCTAAGAAAAATGCCATGCATTATGTACAAAACAATTTGATTTCTTTTTTCTCTTTCTTTTAGCTTCTGCCTGCAGCTATGCTGCCTGATTCAACTTCAGCTCTTCTTCTCCTGAGCGTCCTCCTTGTTCACTCCTCTGTTCTGTCCTGTCGGGTTGGGAACCAAAGCGAGTGTGATGCTGCTCGTTTTGTACCAGGCTACAACCTGGTGGGGGAAGGTTATGATATAGTCACACTGCAGAGAAAAAAAATTCATGTGATTGATGTGAACACTTACCTGAACCCCAGAGACAGCTGTATTCTCTGCTCCAACCCTCTTCAAAGAGATGACTTCCAAAAAGTAAGTAAATAAACAGCTGCACATCTGACTTGAGGGATTAACAATAATGCGACTTCCCTTCATTTTAAGCTTCCATCATCTGTTGTGGACTGGAGTGCCAGCAGTCAATGCAATGCTGAAATCTCCAGCAGTCATCACACCTCTATTAGGTGGAGTATTTAAACCTCATTGTGAACACTGTAAAAGTTGAAGCACATAATTAAACTAACATTTACAGGATTTGTTTTACTTGTTACAATTACATGTTCCAATCAACAGTGGATGTTTATTGGACCTATATGTGGTAGACCAACACATAGTGGATAATTCTGAAGTGGAAGCAAAACATGAAAAATGTTGTGTGCATTTATGCTTATATTCTGATAATTATAAATATATTGAAGTGGAACCAGATGCCTTCATAGGTCACCTAAAATAAATGTATAATTTTTAAAAAATCAATAAAATTCAGCTTTATTCTCAGTTAAGTTCACAGTTAAGGCTACAAACAGCATCATTAAGACCAAAGCAAAACAAAAAAAATGTAGTAAAGTTTGAAGGACAGATAAATTGTAAAAGCAAAATCCCAAACTTGAGACAAATCATGGAGCACGTCTAAACAGTCAGCTGAAAGGTATCAAACGATGAAGGGTGTCTGAGGTTGTGTATTTACTTCTCTTTGTCTGTAATGCACTGAACATGTTCTGCAGAGTGGGGGCAGTCTTATACACTGTAAAACATTTGGGTCACATTTAGTTATGTCTACTATCATCTAGTCTTTCAGTTAATTAAATTTAGCACTTTTTAGATTTTTTTATCTAAATGTGTGAGTTTGTGAAAGAGAAACTTACAGTAGTAAACCAAGTTAGCATTTTAATAATTTTGTCAAACCTAAAAAAGTTGAATGAACTGGAGGTTTTAGGTTGGTGCTAAAAAAACACTGAAAGAAAAACACAGCAATGGGAACTATTCCCCAGAATGCTTAGCGGCATGTTTTAGTATCCTGAGATGGATGTGTGTTACATTGATCTGACTTTGGTGTGTTATTCAGGCGAATGTTCAATTTAATAAATTGTAAGTCTCTGCTAAAAGTTTTTGAACAGAATTTATGTTGTTGTGTTGTTGATCTTTATTAAATTCATTAGCAAGTGATCATTTTTGTTCCAATCAACTTGAAACAAGAATTTTATTTATTATAATATAAAATATCTAGTTACTTTAACTTGATAGGTGAGTGAAAATAAGACAGAAATTTGTGAAGGCAGTTTTTTATTTCATATTGTGGAATGATTATTATTAAATTCTAGTATTAATTTCATGAAGTTTAATTTCTATGTTTAAACCTAAACAATTGCCTTATTGACTTTAATAGCATTTCAAAGCAGCAGATGTACTTTCATTTTTAAGTCGAGCCACCTCCAAATATTTTACAGTGTGTGGAGAATTATCCTTTCTCCAGGCTAAAGTCTTGATGTTTGAGTTTGAAGAAGAGACAGTGAGTTGAATTCATGAATTCCTTTTGTTAATATCAAAATACAGCTGGTCCATTTCTCATGCTACCTTTTGGAGCTAGAGGGACAAAATGGACAAAAACAACATTATGTAATTGTATTTGTTAGCCTCTATGTGGTAGAGGGTGATCACAGGAAACACCCTCAAAGCTAAGGTTAAAGATTTTGACACACTAACATGTCATTTCCTTTAGCTTTAACTTTGCAAATAGCTATAAAAGATACAAGAAAAATAGATAATTATTTATTCTCAACAGGTTGTAAACTGTAAGTCAAAAATGTTTTCTTCTCAAACCATTTCTATGTTTTTAGAGAGCGGTTTGTTGAATAGTTCACACCTCATGTCTATTTCACTTTGTCTTAACAACTTAACATCTTTAGTCTGTGCATTTAAAAATCTGACTCTGACCCGAAACCCGACCTAAATTCAAGTCACTCCTTAGTCCTAAACCAAACCCCAGACTCAAAGACAGCACTTCTTACAGGGACTTACAAGGTGACAAATCCTACAACACACACACACATATATATTCACACACATTCACACACACAAAGAGACATGTACTCAAGGACCATCCTGCAACAATGGGTATCAGTTTGACTGTGAATAACTATAAATAATTAGTTAGGAAAATTATTCACTAGAAATTTTGATTAAAATCACCAAGTGAAGAAAAAAGCCAAGTACAGACCCATTCAATAAATTAGAAATTGATTCTATGAAAGTCAATTTGTTTCATAAGTTTTATCACTAATTGAAACATGTTATATAGAATAATTCCACACAAGAATTTTTAAAGCATTTATTTATGTTAATTATGAGGATTTTCAACATACAAGTAATGCAAACATAACATTGAAAATTGGAATAACACAGCAAACCAATAAAAATATTTTCTAATACAGAGGAATGAAAAGTGTGTTTGTTACCTGCTTAGTGATTGTTTTCAAAAGTACTTTTAATCTTTAAACTGAGCCACAAATGGAAGCATTTTCTAATTTATTGAATATAACTGTAGTTTATGAATACCTGCCTATAATGTCTTAGGTATTAAAATAACAATAGTTAAATCAACAATTTCACTAAGCTTTACTACCTAATTAAAAATATGAAAATTAATTGTATTGATGTTTAATAATGATTACTTCCTTTATAATATCCCAACAGCTCTTTGATTAAGGCTTACGCATCCCACGACACCAATGATTGGACGGTAAGAAACAACTCAAAGCTGAACATTTCAAAATTATGCAGCCCTGAGTTTTGATAACACAACCCTGATAGAAACCTTGTTGGCTGATTTTCTTTCTTTCACCATTATCTTTCAGTTAATTTTATCTTTTTACTTTGCATTCAGTTAGAACTGTAGTAAGTTATTAGTATAGCGGAAGAAAAATATGGCTTCTTGTTTAATACCTTATAAACTACATGTGTTGCCTGTATTTCATCAGTTTGGCTTGGAACTTGAAAAGTTTTTGTTTGACAAGTTCGATTTGGAAGGAAGCGGCTCCAAAGTCTACAAGTTCGCTTCACAAAAGATCAAAGAGGACCGCTACACTTTCAGCAAACACAGTGTCACCTGCAGCCATTATGAGTAGGTTGGAAATTTTACTTTTTTTATTGAGTTCAGACAGGTCATTGTTATTGAAATAATTGTCTAATTTTGTCTTGGTGTCTAGTTTTATATTGTCAACCACACCTCCCTTAAGCGTAGAGTTCAAACATCAGTTAGAGACCCTGCCAAGTCAGTGCAACTCCTCTACTATGAATGAGTATAGAAAGCTCATACAGACCTATGGTACACACTACTTTCGAATGGTGAGAACTTTGGCACACACACATTGTGAATTAGTTACAGACATTTTTCGACAGCGAAGCATTTTAAAGAACTTTAAACCTGTTTTAGGTTAATCTTGGAGGGCAACTGAGACGAGTGACATCTTCACGAAGCTGCTTGTCCTCCCTGAATGGATTAACCCCAAGTGAGGTAACAAAATGCACAAAACAACAGATTTTTACACAACAGTATGTGATACTTCCATGATCCTAATGCCCTCTCCAACACCCTCTTGGCGCTCGTAGGTTTCTCAGCAGCCTTCAAACCTTTCTCTGCTATAAGGTCTGTCTGCTCATTATAAAATGTCCCAATTAAAAGCAAATGGTGATCATCTACACTGAACAAAAATATAAATGCCCCATGTCATATATAAGAGATTATCAACACTTGGGCTATACAATATATAGAGAAACTCAAAATATCTTTTCAGTAATTAGTGATCTTCATATCGGCATTGATAACATAGTGGTGGTAGCAGATTGACAGTGCTTTTAACATGATAGGGGTCAGATTGAAGAGTTTTATTTTGAGCATGTTGGCTTCACGTAGGCGGTTACACACAGTCTAAGGCAGGGGTGTCAAACTCCAGTCCTGGAGGGCTGCTGTCCTGCAACTTTTAGATGTGCCTCTGCTGGACCACACCTGAATAGAATAATTAGGTCATTAAGGCTCTGGAGAACTGATCTACACAAGGAGGAGGTAATTAAGCCATTTCATTCCAGCATTTTGTACCTGTGGCACATCTAAGAACTGCAGGACAGCTTAGACTCTAAGGTGTGATGTGTCTGTTGTTCAGACCAAAGTCTCATCAGCTGTGTGTGAGTCGCTGGTCTTAGCCGATCCCGCAGATGGACAAGCCCGATATGGTAATCTTGTGGTGGAGTGGTCACGTGGCCATCGAGGAGGAGGTCGATTTGCAGTAGAGCCAGTCTGTTGGAAACAAACTA
The DNA here is from genome assembly GCF_019740435.1 of Gambusia affinis. Taxonomy (NCBI): domain Eukaryota; kingdom Metazoa; phylum Chordata; class Actinopteri; order Cyprinodontiformes; family Poeciliidae; genus Gambusia; species Gambusia affinis. The sequence continues at coordinate 4,618,789 of NC_057871.1, forward strand.
TTAAACGGCCTATGGTCCGATAATGGACATTGAGCCGTACAGCTACTGCTTTGGTGGACATCATTGCATCCAGCATGCCGATGACACGCTCCCCCAAAACTTGTGACATCTGAGGTATTATGACTTGTGACAAAATTATGCACAAATGAAGAGAAATATTCTTTTGTTCAATAAATGTCAGCAAATGCTCTTTCACAGTTGTTAACTCCACATGGCAACAATATTTGACATGGGGCGTTTGCATATTTATTCAGTATAGTTGAGTTCATGTTATTCTACTCAGTTAAAACAACACGGCATACCTTGAAAAAAAAAACTGCTTGATAACTTATAAAAGACATGCTTACTTATCGGATTGGTGCGTTTGATTTATAGACTGGGTCATTTTACACAGGTGGTTCTCAGAGACAAAAATTCAGTTTGCAGTGGGAAAGGAAGAATAATAAATCGCTTATTTTAAAATAAAATAAGACTGAAAACCAGGAAGACACAGCGGACAGTGAATTATTAATTCAAGCAAAAATAAAACCTGATAAAAGTGCAGAAAATAATAGCTAATTTGTTCAAAAGAAAAAGACAGTGATGAAAAGGTTACTGCAAATGCTACAAAGTAAAATGTTTATCAATGTTTATACATGCTAGCTGTGGTGGAAAGAGTACAAAAAATAATGTAGGCTACTACAGTTATTATTACTATTATTATTTATTTTGATACTTATTTGCACATAGTACCTCATTAAAATTTTTATCATACCAGCAAGAACTTAAAACTACTTTCACCCCTATTTATATTATTACCAATTACACGAAGCTGCAAAAATATGAAGTTCATCGCCTCCAGCAACCTACTTTCATTTTAAATGTGACTCTTTTTTGATTTGTCCATTTTAATTTCCAAGGACTCCTGCATGAACATATTCTTCTCTTTCTTCTGTTCCTTCACCCAGGTCCACTGCTGTTTATCTATGGGTGTTGCTGTTGGTTTGGGCAAGATGAAATTCTCTAATGTCCAGAAGTCTTGCATTGGTGTCCTACGAAACCAGGACTTTGCCACTGGTTACAGCTCTGGTCTCCACCAACACCACACAGAGGTGTCAGGAGGAAATGGTTTGTTGGGGAAGTTTTCAATTTCCAAAGATAATTCCAAAGCCTACTGGAACTGGCTAAACAGCCTGAAAGAACATCCAGATGTTGTTTCGTACTCTCTTCGACCTCTCTATCAACTCATGCCAAACAAGCTTCAACAGGAAGGGATGAAAGCTGCTATTGAGCAGTATTTGAAGGACAATGCTGTGAAGAAATCACCCGGAGAGCCACAATGTGAGACCACCACTCCTAACTGGTCCTCTAACTGCTGCCCTCTGCACGCCTCAAGAGGAACTCTATCGGTGACCATTGTTCGAGGCTGGAATCTATATGGAGATGAAATTGGAAAGACTGACAGGTGGGTTGATGCAAAGGTAAAACAAAGACCTTATGGAAGCTGATGAGCACAGCTTTTATATGGCTCCTCTTTTGTTCACAGCTTTGCCAAGATGTACTATGGTTCCATAGTCCGCCAGACAAAAATGATTGAATCCAATAATCCTGAGTGGAACGCTGAGTTTAATTTGGGCAAGGTCAGTAAACGTTTTCATCAAAAATCAGCTGAAAAAGCTCAACATCAGACAAACCGATCCATTTACTCTGCTGAAGCAGGATACCAGGATCAATTTTTGCAAAAATAAATATTAAATTACCAGAAGTGAGAATAATTGGAGTTTTATGCATCAGTCTTGAAAGAAAGGATTCTTTGGTGCCACCAAACTAATTAGCAAACATTTTATATTGGGTCAAATATCATTTAATATCAGAAATGTGTTGTAGTTTCCATTGCAACTAGATGATGTTAAATTATTGATCATGAACTAATTTGTCCTTCAACTTGTTGTTTGCATGAGATAGCAGCCACATTAACAAGAAAAGAGCTCCTCCCTTTAGGCCTGACTCTTTCTTGTTTTGGTTTTCTCACAACCAACCTGGTTGTCTCTGGACATGTTGCTCCCAGACTCACTGCTCTGCTCATCTTGTTGTTGAGTCAGGAAGTGCTAACCCTCTCTTATTGCTTTTACAAATAAATCATAAGCATAAAAATGTGGCTGTTCAAACAACAAATGTCCAAAAAAAAAAAACTTTAATGTCAAAGTAAAAACTTTTTGTCCAATTGTTTTCTCTGTCCTACTGATTGCTTATGTGACCAACAGGGGGAAATCTTTTTAAACAAGATGGACCAGAACACAGAATAGTACACAATATTTTATAAAACAATTTCTTTAAAATATGTCTCTTTTTAAAATCATGGCTTCAGGAATACTCGGTCCCTGGAAAGAAAAGGGATCGTGTGAAGTAAGGACAATTAAAAATTTTCCAAAAAGATATAAATAACATGCAATGCCAAAGAAAATTAGTAAATCAAACCAAAAAAGCAAACAAACTAGTACTTTCAATAATGCACAACAAAGACGAAATGTACAAGAAAAACACTTCAATCAATGGAACAAATTGTTGTTGTCCAGTTTCAGAGTCCTTTCAACAGGGCCAGGGGAGTCATGCCCCATCCACCAGCCTGCCCAAGCAGGAACAGGTTTAGTTGACAATACTTCCCCAAGTCCACTGTGGCTGGCATCCATCTCTAGAATGAATGGATGTGAAAAGTCACCATATGCAAACACTGGTGCAGATGTTACTTTATTTTAACTTATTTTTTGTTTTTCAAAACCTGTTTGAAATAAATACATCAAATAAGACAAAATATACAATGATATGTAATGCAAACATTATATTGTGTAGGCAAACTTGGGGAAAGGACAACTAACTCCATTTCTAGATCCAAGCCAGGCTGTAGATTCTTTATATTTTGGGATACTGGCTCAGTACCTGCATGAGAATTTGGTTTTACTTGATTAAACCATGCACATTTCATGGTGTTTATGGTCAAGTACAAATAAAAGTAAAAACAGAATAAAATCTGAAAATATTTGAACACAAACCTTTTTACATATATGTGTCCTTCTCAAAATATTAGCATATTGTGTTAAAGTTCATTATTTTCCATAATGTAATGATAAAAATTGAACATTCATATATTTTAGATTCATTGCACACTAACTGAAATATTTAGGTCTTTTATTGTCTTAATAATGATGATTTTGGCATACAGCTCATGAAAACCCAAAATTCCTATCTCACAAAATTAGCATATTTCATCTGACCAATAAAAGAAAAGTGTTTTTAATACAAAACAAGTCAACCTTCAAATAATTATGTACAGTTATGCACTCAATACTTGGTCGGGAATCCTTTTGCAGAAATGACTGCTTCAATGCGGCGTGGCATGAAGGCAATCAGCCCAAGGCACTGCTGAGGTGTTACGGAGGCCCAGGATGCTTCGATAGCGGCCTTTAGCTCATCCAGAGTGTTGGGTCTTGAGTCTCTCAACTTTCTCTTCACAATATCCCATAGATTCTCTATGGGGTTCAGGTCAGGAGAGTTGGCAGGCCAATAGAGCTCAGTGATACCATGGTCAGTAAACCATTTACCAGTGGTTTGGACACTGTGAGCAGATGCCAGGTTGTGCTGAAAAATTCAATCTTCATCTCCATAAAGCTTTTCAGCAGATGAAGCATGAAGTGCTCCAAAATCTCCTGATAGCTAGCTGCATTGACCCTGCCCTTGATAAAACACAGTGGACCAACACCAGCAGCTGACATGGCACCCCAGACCATTACTGACTGTGGGTACTTGACACTGGAATGGCATTTCCTTCTCCCCAGTCTTCCTCCAGACTCTGGCACCTTGATTTCCGAATGACATGAAAAAATTTGCTTTCATCCTAAAAAAATACTTTGGACCACTGACACCAGTCCAGTGCTGCTTCTCTGTAGCCCAGGTCAGGCGCCTCTGCCGCTGTTTCTGGTTCAAAAGTGGCTTGACCTGGGGGAAACTGCACCTGTAGCCCATTTCCTGCACACGCCTGTGCACGGTGGCTCTGGATGTTTCTACTCCAGACTCAGTCCACTGCTTCAGCAGGTTCCCCAGGATCTGGAATCGGCCCTTCTCCACAATCTTCCTCAGGGTCTGGTCACCTCTTGTCGTTGTGCAGCGTTTTCTGCCACACTTTTTCCTTCCCACAGTCTTCCCACTGAGGTGCCTTGATACAGCACTCTGGGAACAGCCTAATTGTTCAGAAATATCTTTCTTGTCATACCCTCTTGCTTGAGGGTGTCAATGATGGCCTTCTGGACAGCAGTCAGGTCGGCAGTCTTACCCATGATTGGGGTTTTGAGTGATGAACCAGGCTGGGAGTTTTTTTAAAGGCCTCAAGAATCTTTTGCAGGTGTTTAGAGTTAATTTGTTGATTCAGATGATTAGGTTCATAGCTCGTTTAGAGACCCTTTTCATGATATGCTAATTTTGTGAGATAGGAATTTTGGGTTTTCACGAGCTGTATGCCAAAAATCATCCGTATTAAGACAATAAAAGACCTGAAATATTTCAGTTAGTGTGCAATGAATCTAAAATATTTGAATGTTCAATTTTTATCATTGCATTATGGAAAATAATGAACTTTATCACAATATGCTAATATTTTGAGATGGACCTGTATATTGTGTAAACAGACAGCCTAGCTGATGTATTTCATATCTTGTGCTGTTGTGTTTCGGCTAAGATTACACTGCATTTATCAATATTTGAGATGTGTGGAAAACAGTTTTATTTTCTCTATCACCTAAATAATTTGATTTTGAATGGGAAAATATGCATCTGAATGATTCTCCATTCAAATTTTCTCATGAAGGTGGACACAAGCCTGGCTCTGAAGATTGAGGTTTGGGATGAAGACTGGAAATATCACGACCTCCTCGTAAAGTGCAAGAAGTACCTGTTGTGGGGCCCTCACATGTTCACATGCAAATCAGATTTAGGAAACATTGAGGTTCAATACAGACTGACCTGTGACCCGTATCTGACTGGAGATCGGTGCAACCTTTATAAACCATCTCCTAAGTGACAGGAGATTGGTGAATTTTGAAAATGAAAGTATCACGTCACATTAAGTCACTAAATCTGGTAGAATCTCACAAATTATACTTAATTGCTTAACTTAGTTAAAGACCTATCTAAATGTGTTTTTATCATACAATGAGGAAAAATTCAAGATTCTGTGTAACATTTATTCACAAGAAATAACTATGCTTTAATATGTGCAACCAGAAATTGTGTTCCTTTTAATGACAATACAATTTTTTAAATTGCTACAAGTTGTTGATTTTATATATTTTCAACAAAGTTGCATGAATTATGTCTCATATGTGTTACTATACAAAAGAGAGAGAGACGCATTTACATTACCAGAAGAGTCACTAAACTATTTGGTCAATACCTTCTGCATGCAGCAAAGTAGAGAACAAGGGGACATACTTTTCAACCTGATCATTATTTCCTTACGGTTTTATGGTTAAAAACAAGAGGCACTGATGAAATTTATTAATTGAAATTATCTTTCATCATATAGCCATGTTTCAAATAATGAAGACAACTCATGAGTCATACTGTTCAATGTTTTGTTTTTCTTATTTATTACATTAAAGGTCCAGACACCACAGTTTCCCTTTAGAAGACCTTGACCTTGAGCCTTTTGGAAGGCAGAAAGGAAAAAAAATAATCTTTCCCTTCTGGTCTGCAATGATTTTGAAAAGCAAAAATGTTTTCCTACTGCACACATCAGTAGGATTGCTTGTTTAAAGTTGCTTTCAAATGTGTTATATTGAAACGTATAAGTTTGAAATGTTCAATACTGATCTAAAGTCAAACAGTCTGCTGCAAGTAATTCAAAAAGGAAACAACATGTGCATAAACCAGCTCTATAAGTTAAACTTCTGCAGCATAAAACCAAAATTTGGGATTCTGCGGAAGCCAAAATAATTAAATGGTGATGGAGTCCACTGTAACAACCTCGCTCCCAATATGTGAAGACAAAGCAGCTATCTGAATCCAAGAGACTTAAATTTGGGGTGGGGGACAGAATACTGCATGGTACTGCATGGTAGAAATTAGTATAAATTTCTCTAGTTATCAGTGGGTGACAACTTAAAAATAAAATACTTTTTTCATACTATATCTGATGTTAAAAAAAACCTTTCATTCTAACAAACGAGAGAAAATTATTTCCAAAAGTGGATTTTATATCAGTTGTATGAAAGAGTGTTAGGACCAGGTTACAGAGACTTTGTTTAATAGCACTTATTTGCACTTCTGTTTAATCCCAATTAAGTCAATGGCTCCATATGGCCCCCAGGGCTCCAGGGTCCCATAAATACTAATATTTTATCATAGACATATAAATGTAACATTTATTTATTGTCATGATTTGTGGTAGTTGAGTGGTGAGGCAGATGCAGTAGACCCAGGATATGGAGAGTAAATGGAGATTTATTGATGAACAATGCAGAAATCCAAGCAGCACAGAGTGAGCTGAGTGAGTATCTAATCTCTGGTAGCAACTGATAATCAAACAAACTGACAGCAGACAAGACATAGGCTAGACGAGGACCCGACAAAGAAGAAGGAACACAGGTGGGTTTAAATACACAGGGAGACAATCAGGGGAAACAAGAGACAGGTGTTACTAATCAAGGGGTAGCCGGGACAACACAGAGACTCCAGAAAAACTCAAATCCTCACATTTATTGAGATTATCAATGCTGCTAAATTTGATTTAATGATTTCAGCATACATAAATTAAAATATTTTAAATTGTTCAACATTTAAATATAAGACTTTATATAGCTGGCAAGTTTACTTTGTGAAACACATAGTTAGATTATTTTGTTACCACAGGTACAATCTGATGCTATGAGCTTATTCTTTGAGATTGAGCTCTGTTTGTCCATAAATACAAATTAGTAAACTTCAATTATAGCTAATTGCTTTTTAGATTGGCCTATAAACTACTCCCCCTCTACCAGATTTCATTAAATCTTACACAGAATCTGTTAAAGATGAAAAACTATATGGGCACCCTTCTGGCAAAATTTAATCGAGGGGATAATTGATGAGTGATTAATGACCCTAATTAATTGCTTTTAATTTCCGGTCACATGATGCCCTCCCTCCCCCTAGCCGGTCACATGATGCCCTTCCCCCCTCCCCCAATCCAGTCACATGAACCCCCCCATCCCCCCCAACATTTCTCATGACCTCAACATGCTTATCACGTGTGACACTATATTCCCGGTAATTTTAATTCAACCAATAGAAACAGGAGTAATACAATTAAAGTATAAAAAAACAATAACTGTTAGATAATCAAGAATAATAAACAATATAGTATATTTAAATAGAATGTTGTAATTAACCCCAGTTTTGCTCACCAAGCCGTCCGTGTGTGTGTGCGTTTGTCCGTACACAATAGTGGACAGGGAGAGGGTTCAACTTAGAACATGTCCCTGAGGATGTCTCAATAAGATACATTGTTTTGGTGAACTCCGTCCGACCTCTATGAGTTTGAATTAGCCAATAGAAGCAGAAACAAGAGGGTCGGCATTAGAAAATGAATAGTAATATACAATATAGTAAATTTAAACAGATGTTGTAATTACCTCCGGTTTTAGACAGAAGATCTTACTGATACACTGCCTGATGCGGGGCAGGCCTCACCCATCAGGAAGACTCTCATGACCTCTGGTCAGCATGCGTGACACGTGTGGCTCTCTATATTTCCGATCATTTCAATTGGGTCTCTATCAGGGGTTGATTGATATGATGTAAACACAAGCACAGGATTCATTTTGGATTACTTTTGCGGGAAGGCCCCAAGACAGTGATGCTCACCAAGCCATTTGTCTGTATGTGTGTGTCCGTACATAAAGACAAGAAACAAAAGTCCCCTCTTGGTAGGGTGGGTGTGCGTGTGTGTGTGTGTGTGTGTCTGTGTGGTGCTACATGTGATTTAGCAGGGCATTTTGGATACATGTGATTTAGCAGGACATTTTGGGTACATGTGATTTAGCAGGACATTTTGGGTACATGTGATTTAGCAGGACATTTTGGGTACATGTGATTTAGCAGGACATTTTGGGTACATGTGATTTAGCAGGACATTTTGGGTACATGTGATTTAGCAGGACATTTTGGGTACATGTGCGGCATGTCTTTCCCCCTCTCTCATTACCAATCTTCCTGTCAATTAACTATTAAATAAAGACCACTGGAGCCAATAAAGCCTTTAAAAAAGCACATCCTGTGTAAAAAAAAATAAAATAAAGAGTAATCACAAGAAAGAAAATTGTAAAAAAAATCTTGATGCATACATAGACACCTACTTTGAACTGTCCTTGCACATTGTGGTTATCACCTACATTACTGTATCTCACCTTTCAAATGCACCTGTTTCTTGCACTATTTGTACTTCGAGAACTGCTTACATGCATACTTGTAAAGGAAATAAGACAGACTAAAACTTAACAACCAAGAAAATAAAAATTCTGACATATGTACTAATTTCTCTACTTCAACACCTTCCTATCCAGTCCTGTGGACAGAGATCCACAAAAACATCCTGAGAAGAATTGTGGATCAGCTAACAAACCCACCTGTCTTGGCATACCCAGACCCGAAGAAGCAATTTGTACTACATGTTGACGCATAAGAGGAGGGCCTAAGTGCAGATCTCTACCAACGACAAGAGGCAGCACTAAGAGTTATAGCATATGACATTGACATGACATTGACAGCTGCAGAGAAAAATTACAAGCTACACTCTAGTAAGCTGGAGTTTCTGGCACTGAAAGGGGTCATAACTGAGCTGCATGTTAGAGCTGATCTAGCCTCTTTCAGAAGACAGCATAAAAGTAGCTCAGAACTCAGATTCAGCTATAAACAGAGTTGTGGCTCTTAAAAGAACACAATCATCTCTAAACCACAAACAAAAACTTAAAGAAAAGGGTTTTCTCCATAGGGTGTCTGGGCTCTCTCTTAGAGATAAGGTAAGCCCCTCAGTCAGTCTCACTCAGAGTAGAGCCACAGCTCCTTCACGTCAAGAGGAGGCAGTTGAGGTACAAGGGGCTGGGGAGAGGAAACTCTTGGCCTCCATTGTTAAGCATTAACATAGGTAATTAAAGCATAGTTAATGGGCCTCAATGTTGCACAGAAGAGGCCATCAGATATTCCAATCCAGGACACACCATGACCAGGGAAGGGAAACAGCCTTGAAAACAGCCTCTTCAAGAAGCTCCAAAGTTTAAGTGGCATCCACCTCACCTTATCATCATGATAGAATTAAAATAACCTAAATAAATACTAGTCATTATATTTGAGGACTGTTAGATTCCATGTCTGTTTCTGGCATGTCTGCCTTGTGAGAGATGTCTGCAGGAAGTGATAACCATGCCAAACTGAGAACTGACCTGGCAGGAAAAACACCAAAGGCTAAAGGATCAAAGGTTGTGGCCAGAGACACAGGAACTGCTTTGAAGTCCTCACATGTACTTAAGACAGGAGATTCTTTGTATATTCCACTGTTCATAAAGTAACTGGATTTTCTCCTTTTTTCCTTCTTTTTGGTTGTTGACCTTGTTATTATTTTTGTTATAGCACAGAATTTTCACAGAATTAGAGCTGTGCGCTATGTGACTGTTTTTGTACTGGAAGTAGTGTCAGTTGTAAAGTTGTAACTAGAAGTAGAAATTATGTTACAGTTTTTCTGTGCGCCAATGCCCGGCTGCTCCAGAGAGAACAATTCCAAGAGAAACACACACAGAGTGGTGTAACGGCCAGCATCAATGACTTTCCAGAGGCCATTCAGTCAAGGAGAACTTTTTTTATTATTCTGAGGAAGAAGAGTAAAACAAATCAACCACCTTTCCAACTCCCTCTTTAACCCCATATCAGCGCAAAACAACGCTGTCTACTAGCATTTCTTTTTCTCAGATTCAACAACAAAAAAAATCTTCTCACAAAAATCATAACCTAAAAAAAGAGGAGAAAAACGCCACCTGGTGGCAACAACAACACAATACAGTGGGACGGATTTAAATAGAGATAAACACTAAAACTTAAAATAAAACACATACCAGGGGAAGCAGAGTAAAACAAATAAACCACCTCTTCAACTCCCTCTCCCTGCACTCCAGCTTTAAATGTGAAAATAAAACAATGTTCAACCGTGCTTTGCAGGACTAGCACCGGTTGTTTGCACAAAAATAACAAAAACAGGAAATTTTGCTACAACTGTTTATAAAAACCCACAATGATAGTCAAAACTGCAAAATAACACACTAACAAACAATAATAAACAATATTGTAGAGACCTCTACATGAACAACATCCATACAGAAAAACAAGCATATATCGCAGCAGCGAAGTTTCCTCTGACTTACCAACAGCAGCAGAACAACGCTGTGAGGGAAAAGGGGGAGCAGAGGAACTACAAATGAGGCAGAGTGCAGAAGAGTGACCCCCACAGGCGAAAACAACAAAACCATAAATAAAAATAACTGCATAAGATAAAATTCACAAATTCTCAATATAAAATGAATTAGAAATAATTTTTAAAAAACACATTCGTAACTCTGTTACATGGGGCAAATCTAGTTGCTAAAACTAAAGAATAACTTCTGCCTGTTTTATGAGTTAAACACAGTCACAGCATTAAAATACTTAAATAAATTTCAATCACCATTACCATGTTCCTTAATTGACTGAAGCATTTTTCTGACTTGATGTTAAAATATTCCTTCATTGCAGTTCCGGTAAAACTATTTATTCTACTGGAACAAAATGTTCGGTTTGTTCTGTTATCATAGAAACTTTATACAGAACACTGCAAAAATAAAAACCTCAAACTTTAGCGGCAGTTACAAGAAACAAAGTAACTACACTCAATTCACAGTTTTTAAATGTGAATTGCATGAATGCAGGTTTTTAAAAAATCTCTTTTCTGTTCTTTCACCCAGATCCACTATTGTCTACCTATGGGTGTTGCTGTTGGCTTGGGGAATATGAAATTCTCTAGTGTTGAGAAGTCTTGCATCGATGTCCTACAAAGCCTGGACCCCTCCACTAACTCCACCTCTGGTCTCCAACACTACACAGAGGTGTCAGGAGGAAATGGTTGGTTGGGGGAGTTTTCAATTTCCAAAAATGATTCTACAGCCTACATAGACTGGCTAAAGAGCCTGAAAGATCATCCAGATGTTGTTTCGTACTCCCTTCGACCTCTCTATCAGCTCATGCCAAACAAGCTTCAACAGGAAGGGATAAAAGCTGCTATTGAGCACTATTTGAAGGACAATGCTGTGAAGAAATCATCCCAAGATCCACACTGTGAGGGCTCTATTGTGTCATGAAAAATGGTATAGAGTGCTGAGATCTTTCCAGGTAGATTCAGACAGCAGATCATAAAGGCCTGGGAGACATAAGTGATCTTGCATTTTGATAAACTGATTGATTATGAAATATGTTTTCTTGTATTTTGACTTATCAATGAGTATTAAAATAAGGATTTTTGTATTTTGATTTACTGACAATTATACAAAGAGTTGATGTAATGAAAAGCAGATCAAGAAATGAATAACATGATGAATAAATGGTGAATAGAATTAAAAACTCTGATGATTATTAAAATAAGTTATGTTTGAAGAATTGAATCATAAAAATTATTATGTTAATTATTTATGGTGATCACACAGCATACACAGAATTGTGACTGAAGTAACCATACATTGTGTGAAGCAAAGTGACATGTTGTTCTCAGACTGTGTTATAAGTAACACTCTACACTGAACCAGAACATAGTTATCGGTAGTTGTTGTCACTCTTTTTTTCTTCTGGGGAAATATTTACCAAAATTTGCTGTATTACATAAATTTAAATACAGTAACGTTATTGGTACACAGGTAGAGAAGAAGCGGAGAGACTGTTTAGCCCATCAGGATGCAGAAAAAACACTGCACACAAATATCTGCGAAGCAGCGAGGCCATGAAAGGTGAACTGCATTATAGCAAGGGTTCATTGTACTACCACGGATTAATAGTATCAGGCTAAGAAATATAATTACTAGAAATAAGTCATACTATTATAAGAATAAAGTCAAAATATACCAATTTTATTCTTGTAATATCTTTGACTTTATTCATGTATAACTTTGACTTTCTCCTCATAATGTTATGGCTTTATAATTTAAATATTTTAACTTTATTCTGGAAATATTTTGACTTTACTCTCGTATCACTATCATTGTTTCAATTGATAATTAACCTGTCAGTCACTTATCCTTGCTAAAAGCTTGCTTAATAAAGATGCATTAAAATTCTAATGAGATTTGTGGACAGTGAAATTAATTGAGTCATCTATTATTTTTTGTTCTTCTAATGTAAAACCTATGAATATGTTTCTAGAAATGTGGTGGCTTCGGACATTCCTTTAGTGTTGATAAAATGACATTGGAGCTTATGTTGAGCCACTAAAAAATATATAGTCTGTAACAAGTGCACGTTATTGATAGAGAGAGAGCAAGAGTGGTCATTGAAGTTATGCAGTTGTGAGGGCTACTCATCTGATTGTTGACAGTCTGACAGAGGACTCAGGTCTATCATCATGGTCAGTTAAATTTTCAACTGTCTCTGTAATCCTACCCTGATCTTGGCATGGAATCTGAATCAGCTCCTGTGGTGTGTGTGAGGAAGAAAGGTGCATAGACTACAGACTGTCAAACTTAAAAACAATCCTGGACATCATCCAATCTGTAGGATACAGGAGATCCTAGAAAACCTCAGGGGCAATTCTTGGTTGAGTGTTGGGCCAGGGGAAGGCCTACCACCAAGCTTTCATGAGTGAGAAAAGCAGATCAACACGTACATCTTGGGGACTGTAGGAATAGGTTAGATTTGAATTTGGGCTTGCAAACCCCTCAGCTGTATTTCAGCACTACATGGACTGGGGTAACTCAGAGATGAAGTTTGTGTACCTTACCTGGATGATGCATTACTGTTTAAGTCCACTTTTTAGCAACACATCCAACATGTAAGACAGGTCCATGTGAGATAAAGTTAAGGCCAGAGAAATGCAACTTTTTCAAACAAGAAGTCTGTTATGTGGGTTGCATTGTCTCAGCTGAGGGATATAAAATTAATCCTAAAGAGGTGGATGCAGTGAGAACCCTTGTGCATGAAATACCTACAACTGTGAGATAAGTTAGAAATCTTGTGGGGTTCTTCAGATATTACAGGGTCTACAGAGACAAATTACAAGCTATACTCTGGTAAGCTGGAGTTTCTGGCACTGAAAGGGGCCATAACTGAGCTGCATTTTAGAACTCATCCAACCCCTTTCAGAAGACAGCATAAAAGCAGCTCAGAGCTCATATCCAGCTATAAACAGAGATATGAGACACTTAGTGCAGATAGAATTCCAGGTGATCAAGTTTTGGTGAGAAATATAATGTTGGGTCTATTTTACTTCCTAACCTGGTGGAAGAGCCCAACATAAGCAGTTAAAATCCTCAAGAGAAAACTAATTTAAAAAACAAAGTAAGAAGAACAAGTAACCATACAAATGAACAAGATGTCCAACCTAGAGATACGAAAGTTCCAATGAGGAAGATTGCTACATATGGACTGCAGCTGTCATGTTTGTTTGGATCTTCCGAACCCACATGCAAAGATCACTCTCAGGAGGCTTTATTGACAATAATCAGTAGTAGCATGGCACAGGGGGGCTTGGTCTGGGAGGGGGGTCCGGTGGCTGGAAGGACACGCTCGGTGGGCACAGCGCACAGGACGGCACAGGCAGGAACGAATACTCCAGATCTTCAGTGAAGGTTGGAGAGGTCACATAACTCGTGAGACCTCAGGACGTCAGGCGCCTAGAGATAATAAGAAAAGACAGGCTGGGTAAATAAGCGCAACAAACTCGAACTCCACTTAACTCTAGAACCAGATATACCGAAAGGCGACAACACTCTGGCAGCGAGGTGCCGGGGATCCGCTCCTCTTATGCGCTGATTTGAGGCGCCAAAACGCGCCTGTGGGAAGAGCGTGTGACAATGCCCATATACTCGAGGACACCACCTAGGAGGAAATCAGAAGAATAGTCGCACCTGCCGATCCTGACAGCAGCAAGACCAGCTGATGCAACTCTAAATGCCGAGGCTGAGGAATTTCATCCAAGACGTAAAGATCTCACAGAGCCAAATGAGGTCTTGGAGAAAGGAGTACAGCAGATACATCCTCAAGAAGAGGAAGTTGATTCAGATGCTGCTGAATGTATTGATGGTCAAAGAGATGAAGGAGCACCTGGAGAACGCCCAGGAAGGAGGAGGCAGCCCAGCAGAATCTACACTTCTGACTGGTTGAGTCACCTGACCTTTCAAGTCCTCAAGATTTGATCCATCAGAGTATAGACACTCTCGGAAAACAACTCTAATTCTTCCAGGCAATCTTCATCCATATGTCCTTTTTATGGCTGCAATTAAAATGAAAGCAGTTCACGTTCATACTCATTTTGTTCGTTTAACAGGCTAGTTAATATTGCAGTTTAATCTGATAAAGATAATAATCCATTGAGATTTGTGTTAATTTATTCTGACAGTGGTGAGAATGGATTTATGTTTGTATTGACAGAGCTTAGACGTTTATATAGACATGAATAAACACCAGAAGAAAGTAATTATATGAGAATCAAAGATAATTAAAACAAGTTAAATTAAGAAATTTTATAGCATGTTATTGAAATGTGTGACAACACAAATCTGGCTCTATTGGGTAATTTTCTTGTTCTTTGGTGAAGATTTTGTTGGGCCTATCAATATATCTATGGACTATTCACCCTTTAAGACTAATGTGCTGTAGACAGTTCTGTATGACACACATGCAGTATGGAAGATAAGAAGCAAAATGACATCAGTTAATGAAGATGACAATCAAACTGCAATATTGTAATATTTGTTCAAATACCGTCTTGTTAACTTACCTTTAAGCCTAGATCTGTTGGATATCGTTGTTCTGTATTGCCAAAATTCTAAGAATGGTGTTTGGCAACTTTTTTTTGAGGCAGAGCGTGTTGCACCGTAGACATATTTAATTTAAATTATTATGATTTTTTAAAGTTATGAATGAAACACTCTTATCCAAATATTTAATAAATTTCTTTTGTCTTCATTTTATAGTTTAAAACATTATGCCTAGTTATTTTTGTTCAACAGCAGATGTTTTACAGAATTAAAGCTGTGTGCTACGTGACTGCTTTTGTACTGGATGTAGTGTCAGTTGTAAAATTGTAACTAGAAGTAGAAACTATGTAACGGTTTTTCTGTGCGTGAACACCCGGCTGTTCCAGAGAGAACAATTCCAAGAAAAACACACAGATTGGGGCAAATTTAGTTGCCAAAACTACAGAAGAACTTCTGCCTGTTTTAAGAGTTCAACACAATCACAGAATTAAAATACTTAAATTAATTTCAATCATTGTTACTTTGTTTCTTTATTGACTGAAGCTAAATCTAGAGTTGCTTTTTATGCGTTTTTCTGACTTGATGTTAAACTATTCCTTCATTACAGTTCTGATAAAACTATTTATTCTCTCTGAACAAAATGTTCTGGTAGAACTGTTCGTACTGTTAGCGTAGATATTTTATAAAGAACATTGCTAAAATAAGAACCTCAAACTTTAGCGGCAGTTACAAGAAACAAAGTAACTACATTCAATTGACCTTTTCACAATCTTCTGTATGAATCTTTATCTCTCCAGGTCTGCTGCTTTATAAACCAGTTCTCAGCTGAGCTCACTTAGACATTACTTGTTTCAACTTCTTTTCAGTCTGCTTTGGAACAGGTAAGATTTTTTAATATGCAAAGATTATCTTTGTTTAGAATATACTGCAGAAATTAAAAATATTGTGTGTTTATTGAGTTATAAAAAGATATTTATAGAAGATATATTTTTCATGAACTTATTAGAGGTGCACCGATTGCAGGTTCCTGGCTGATCCTCGATTACAAATCTATTAAAAATCCTGACCTGCTGATTCTGATTTTGGCAGATATAATTTTTTTTGTCTACCAAAATCAGAATCAGCAGGTCAGGATTTTTGCTAAATAAGGCCAGAAAGTTGATGAGTTACCAACAGTGGGGTGACTATTGTTAACTACAGACATTTAAATATGATTTGCTGGGTCTACTAGTCAAACCTCTCTCATAGCAGAACAGAAGATAGCAGTTGCTTTAAATACCTTTGCCGAAGTACATAAAATGGGTGGATAAGATCAGCTTCAAATGCAAAATCGCCCATCACAGATTTCATAAATTTAGGGAAATCGACAGATAAATTGGATGGGTGATAAATTAGTGCATCCCTAGAATTTATAATTTCACTGATATTAATGTGGTGGAGCTGTGAAATCAAAGATCTGTGGAAACCAAAAATGTTGACTTCATCAAAATAGTTGAGAATCAGAACATTTTGCTTATGTAATTATTACAAATTGTAATCCATAATTTATTATTAATTAATAAAGCCAAGCTCAGGCTCTGATGAGAGATTGAAGAAACTCTTCACACAAGGAATGATCACTAATATGATTATTTCTAATCGAGTCTCAGAATTTATAAACTAAATAGCCCAACTTTACAGCTGAATTATTCTTGAATAACTTCTTTCTTTAACTAATGGCAGGTAACCCAACTACTGATTATATAGAATAATAAAATGAGAATAAAATCGGACTAATGAATGAACTTTATTATTTTCTTCACAAATATCTACTAGCTGAAACTTTTTGTGTTATCTAGAACTGTTTGCTAATGTTTTACCATCATCAACTGCTGCTCCTAGGAACAAATACTCTAAATCAAAAATGTAATATTAGCTTAAGCTAACACATGCCAAAATAAAAAATAATTGATCAGAGATACTTATGTAAAAATGTACATAAAAGTTCAAATGTATGGATGACTAAAATAAATAATTGTTTCAATAAATATTGAAATGTATTTAATGTATGGGCAAGTAATAATCACAATATGCTTAAACAATAATTAACTATTAAGTCTGACTCGTACATTTGAACTTTTATGTAAATTTTTACATATGTATCTGTGTTCAGTTATTAAAAAAGCCCATATTTTTGACATAATCTGACATAAATACTTAATCATGTTCATGACAGGTGTTATGTTTATGACAGTATCATGTCAGACTTATGCACACCCTTCAAATAAAGTGTTAACTAACTTTCTTATATGATGTAGTACAAAAAAGTCATAAAAATAAGAAAAATGCCAGCATTATGAAAAAAAACAAATTAATTTATTTTTTCTCTTTCTTTTAGCTTCTGCCTGCAGCTATGCTGCCTGATTCAACTTCAGCTCTTCTTCTCCTGAGCGTCCTCCTTGTTCACTCCTCTGTTCTGTCCTGTCGGGTTGGGACCCAAAGCGAGTGTGATGCTGCTCCATTTGTACCAGGCTACAACCTGGTGGGGGAAGGTTATGATATAGTCACACTGCAGAGAAAAAAAACTCATGTGATTGATGTGAACACTTACCTGAACCCCAGAGACAGCTGTATTCTCTGCTCCAACCCTCTTCAAAAAGATGCCTTCCAAAAAGTAAGTAAATAAACAGCTGCACATCTGACTTGAGGGATTAACAATAATGCGACTTTCCTTCATTTTAAGCTTCCATCATCTGTTGTGGACTGGAGTGCCAGCAGTCAATGCAGTGCTGAAATCTCCAGCAGTCATCACACCTCTGTTAGGTGGAGTATTTAAACCTCATTGTGAACACTGTAAAAGTTGAAGCACATAATTAAACTAACATTTACAGGATTTGTTTTACATGTTGCAATTACATGTTCCAATCAACCATGTATGTGTTAGACCTATATGTGGTAGACCAACACACAGTGGATAATTCTGAAGTGGAAGCAAGACATGAAAAATGTTGTGTGCATTTATGCTTATATTCTGATGATTATAAATATATTGAAGTGGAACCAGATGCCTTCATAGGTCACCTAAAATAAATATATAATTTAAAAAAATCAATAAAATTCAGATTTATTCTCAGTTAAGTTCACAGTTAATGCTACAAATAGCATCATTAAGACAAAAGCAAAACAAAAAAAATTTAAAAGTTTGAAGGACAGATAAATTGTAAAAACAAAATCCCAAACTTGAGACAAATCATGGAGCACGTCTAAACTATCAGCTGAAAGGTATCAAACGATGGAGGGTGTCTGAGGTTGTGTATTTACTTCTCTTTGCCTGTAATGCACTGAACATGTTCTGCAGAGTGGGGGCAGTCTTATACACTGTAAAACATTTGGGTCACATTTAGTTATGTCTACTATCATCTAGTCTTTCAGTTAATTAAATTTAGCACTTTTTAGATTTTTTTATCTAAATGTGTGAGTTTGTGAAAGAGAAACTTACAGTAGTAAACCAAGTTAGCATTTTAATAATTTTGTCAAACCTAAAAAAGTTGAATGAACTGGAGGTTTTAGGTTGGTGCTAAAAAAACACTGAAAGAAGAAAAACACATGGGAGCTATTCCCCAGAATGCTTAGCGGCATGTTTTAGTATCCTGAGATGGATGTGTGTTACATTGATCTGACTTTGTTTTTTATTCAGGCAAATGTTCAATTTAATAAGTTGTAAGTCTCTGCTAAAAGTTTTTGAACAGAATTTATGTTGTTGTGTTGTTGATCTTTATTAAATTCATTAGCAAGTGATCATTTTTGTTCCAATCAACTTGAAACAAGAATTTTATTTATTATAATATAAAACATGTAGTTACTTTAACTTGATAGGTGAGTGAAAATAAGACAGAAATTTGTGAAGGCAGTTTTTCATTTCATAATGTGGAATGATTATTATTAAATTCCAGTATTAACTTCATGAACTTTAATTTCTGTTTAAACCTAAACAATTGCCTTATTGACTTTAATTGCATTTCAAAGCAGCAGATGTACTTTCATTTTTAAGTCGAGCCACCTCCAAATATTTTACAGTGTGTGGAGAATTATCCTTTCTCCAGGCTAAAGTCTTGATGTTTGAGTTTTAAGAAGAGACAGTGAGTTGAATTCATAAATTCCTTTTGTTAATATCAAAATACAGCTGGTCCATTTCTCATGCTACCTTTTGGAGCTAGAGGGACAAAATGGACAAAAACAACATTATGTAATTGTATTTGTTAGCCTCTATGTGGTAGAGGGTGATCACAGGAAACACCCTCAAAGCTAAGGTTAAAGATTTTGACACTAACATGTTATTTCCTTTAGCTTTAGCTTTGCAAATAGCTATAAAAGATACAAGAAAAATAGATAATTATTCATTCTCTACAGGTTGTAAACTGTAAGTCAAAAATGTTTTCTTCTCAAACCATTTCTATGTTTTTAGAGATCGGTTTGTTGAATAGTTCACACCTCATGTCTATTTCACTTTGTCTTAACAACTTAACATCTTTAGTCTGTGCATTTAAAAATCTGACTCTGACCCAAAACCCGACCTAAATTCAAGTCACTCCTTAGTCCTAAACCAAACCCCAGACTCAAAGACAGCACTTCTTATAGGGACTTACAAGGTGACAAATCCTACAACACACACACACATATATATTCACACACATTCACACACACAAAGAGACATGTACTCAAGGACCATCCTGCAGCAATGGGTATCAGTTTGACTGTGAATAACTATAAATAATTAGTTGGGAAAATTATTAACTAGACATTTTGATTAAAATCACCAAGTGAAGAAAACAGGCAAATACAGACCCATTCAATAAATTAAAAATTGATTCTATGAAAGTCAATTTGTTTCATAAGTTTTATCACTAATTGAAACATGTTATATAGAATAATTCCACACATAAGAATTTTTAAAGCATTTATTTATGCTAATTATGAGGATTTTCAACATACAAGTAATGCAAACATAACATTGAAAATTGGAATAACACAGCAAACCAATAAAAATATTTTCTAATACAGAGGAATGAAAAGTGTGTTTGTTACCTGCTTAGTGATTATTTTCAAAAGTACTTTTAATCTTTAAACTGAGCCACAAATGGAAGCATTTTCTAATTTATTGAATATAACTGTAGTTTATGAATACCTGCCTATAATGTCTTAGGTATTAAAATAACAATAGATAAATCAGCAATTTCACTAAGCTTTACTACCCAATTAAAAATATGAAAATTAATTGTATTGATGTTTAATAATGATTACTTCCTTTAAAATGTCCAACAGCTCTCTGATTAAGGCTTACACATCCCACGATACCAATGATTGGACGGTAAGAAACAACTCAAAGCTGAACATTTCAAAATAATGCAGCCCTGAGTTTTGATAACACAATCCTGATAGAAACCTTGTTGGCTGATTTTCTTTCTTTCACCATTTCCTTTCAGTTAATTTTATCTTTTTACTTTGCATTCAGTTAGAACTGTAGTAAGTTATTAGTATAGTGGAAGAAAAATATGGCTTCTTGTTTAATACCTTATAAACTACATGTGTTGCCTGTATTTCATCAGTTTGGCTTGGAACTTGAAAAGTTTTTGTTTGACAAGTTCGATTTGGAAGGAAGCGGCTCCAAAGTCTACAAGTTCGCTTCACAAAAGATCAAAGAGGACCGCTACACTTTCAGCACACACAGTGTCACCTGCAGCCATTATGAGTAGGTTAGAAATTTTACTTTTTTTATTGAGTTCAGACAGGTCATTGTTATTGAAATAATTGTCTAATTTTGTCTTGGTGTCTAGTTTTATATTGTCAACCACACCTCCCTTAAGCGTAGAGTTCAAACATCAGTTAGAGTCCCTGCCAAGATACTACAACTCCTCTACTATGAATGAGTATAGAAAGCTCATACAGACCTATGGTACACACTACTTTCGAATGGTGAGAACTTTGGCACACACACATTGTGAATTAGTTACAGACATTTTTTGACAGGGAAGCATTTTAAAGAACTTTAAACCTGTTTTAGGTTAATCTTGGAGGGCAACTGAGACGAGTGACATCTTCACGAAGCTGCTTGTCCTCCATGAATGGATTAACCCCAAGTGAGGTAACAAAATGCACAAAACAACAGATTTTTACCACAACAGTATGTGATACTTCCATGATCCTAATGCCCTCTCCAACACCCTCTTGGCGCTCGTAGGTTTCTCAGCAGCCTTCAAACCTTTCTCTGCTATAAGATCTGTCTGCTCATTATAAAATGTCCCAATTAAAAGCAAATGGTGATCATCTACACTGAACAAAAATATAAATGCCCCATGTCATATATGAGATTATCAACACTTGGGTTATACAATATATAGAGAAACTCAAAATATCTTTTCAGTAATTACTGATCTTCATATCGGCATTGATAACATAGTGGTGGTAGCAGATTGACAGTGCTTTGAACATGACAGTGGTCAGGTTGAAGAATTTGATTTTGACCAAGTTGGCACACAGTCTAAGGTGTGATGTGTCTGTTGTTCAGACCAAAGTCTCATCAGCTGTGTGTGTGTCGCTGGTCTTAGCCGATCCCACAGATGGACAAGCCCGATATGGTAATCTTGTGGTAGAGTGGTCACGTGGCCATCGAGGATGAGGTCGATTTGCAGTAGAGCCAGTCTGTTGGAAACAAACTATTAAACGGCCTATGGTCCGATAATGGACATTGGGCCGTACAGCTACTGCTCTGGTGGACATCATTGCATCCAGCATGCCGATGACACGCTCTCCCAAAACTTGTGACATCTGAGGTATTATGACTTGTGACAAAATTGGAAATTTTGAGGTAGCTTTTAATTGCCCCCGGTGCAAGGATTGTCCAGTTGTTGCTCATTTTGTCTGATCACCCACTGGACATGTCCCATCCATGCACTGAGAAAAAAAAACGCACTGAGTAATGCTCACTGACAGGAAGAGTTAGAGAGAAAATTATGTACAAATGAAGAGAAATATTCTTTTGTTCAATAATTGTCAGAAAATGCTCATTTACAGTTGTTAACTCCACATGGCAACAATATTTGACATGGGGCGTTTGCATATTTGTTCGGTATAGTTGAGTTCATGTTATTCTGCTCAGTTAAAATAACACGGCACACCTTGAAAAAAACTGCTTGATAACTTATAAAAGACATGCTTACTTATCGGATTGGTGCATTTGATTTACAGACTGGTACATTTTACACAGGTGGTTCACAGAAACAAACATTCAGTTTGCAGTGGGAAAGGAAGAACAATAAATCGCTTATTTTAAAATAAAATAAGACTGAAAACCAGGAAGACACAGCGGAATTATTAATTCAAGCGAAATACAACCTGATAAAAGTGCAGAAAATAATAGCTAATCTGTTCAAAAGAAAAGACAGTGATGAAAAGGTTACTGCATATGCTACAAAGTAAATGTGTTTATCGATGTTTATGCTAGCTGTGGTGGAAAGAGTACAAAAAATAATGTAGGCTACTACAGTTATTATTACTATTATTATTTATTTTGATACTTATTTGCACATAGTACCTCATTAAAATTTTTATCATACCAGCAAGAATTTAAAACTACTTTCACCCCTACTTATATTATTACCAATTACATGAAGCTGCAAAAATATGAAGTTCATCGCCTCCAGCAACCTACTTTTATTTTAAATGGTACTTTTTTTTTTTTGTCCATTTTAATTTCCAAGGATTCCTACATGAACATATTCTTCTCTTTCTTCTGTTCCTTCACCCAGGTCCACTCCTGTTTATCTTTGGGTGTTGCTGTTGGCTTGGGCAAGATGAAATTCTCTAGTGTCCAGAAGTCTTGCATTGGTGTCCTACAAAACCAGGACTCTGCCACTGGCTACAGCTCTGGTCTCCACCAACACCACACAGAGGTGTCAGGAGGAAATGGTTGGTTGGGGAAGTTTTCAATTTCCAAAGATAATTCCAAAGCCTACTGGAACTGGCTAAAGAGCCTGACAGAACATCCAGATGTTGTTTCGTACTCTCTTCGACCTCTTTATCAGCTCATGCCAAACAAGCTTCAACAGGCAGGAATGAAAGCTGCTATTGAGCAGTATTTGGAGGACAGTGCTGTGAAGAAATCACCCGGAGAGCCACAATGTGAGACCACCACTCCTAACTGGTCCTCTAACTGCTGCCCTGTGCACGCCTCAAGAGGAACTCTATCAGTGACCATTGTACGAGGCTGGAATCTATACGGAGATGTAATTGGAAAGACTGACGGGTGGGTTGATGCAAAGGTAAAAAACAAATAACTTATGGAAACTGATGAGCACAGCTTTTATATGGCTCCTCTTTTGTTCACAGCTTTGCCAAGATGTTCTATGGTTCCATAGTCCGCCAGACAAAAATGATTGAATCCAATGATCCTAAGTGGAACGCTGAGTTTAATTTGGGCAAGGTCAGTAAACGTTTTCATCAAAAATCAGCTGAAAAAGTTCAACAACAGACAAACTGATACATTTACTCTGCTGAAGCAGCAGAACTTGTGGAGTTAATACCAGGATCTATTTTTGTAAAAATAAATATTAAATTACCAGAAGTGAGAAGAATTGGGTTTTTATGCATCAGTCTTGAAAGAAAGGATTCTTTGGTGCCACCAAACTAATCAGCAAACATTTCATATTGGGTCAAATATCATTTAATATCAGAAATATGTTGTAGTTTCCATTGCAACTAGATGAAGTTAAATTATTGATCATGAAATAATTTGTCCTTCAACTTGTTGTTTGCGTGAGACAGCAGCCACAATAACAAGAAAAGAGCTCCTCCCTTTAGGTCTGACCCGTTCTTGTTTTGGTTCTCTCACAACTAACTTAGTTGTCTCTGGACATATGGCTCCCACACTCACTGCTCTGCTCATCTTGTTGTTGAGTCAGAAAGTGCTAACCCTCTCTTATTGCTTTTACAAAATAAAGCATAAGCATAAGTGGCTGTTCAAACAACAAATGTCCAAAACAAACCTTTAATGTCAAAGTAAAACTTTTTGTTTATTTGTTTCATCTGTCCTACTGATTGCTTATGTGACCAACAGGGGGAGATCTTCTTAAACAAGATGCACCAGAACACAGAATAGTACACAATATTTTATAAAACAATTTCCTTAAAACATTTCTCTTTTTAAAATCATGGCTTCAGGAATACTCGGTCTCTGGAAAGAAAATGGATCATGTGAAGTAAGGACAATTAAAATAACATGCAATGCCAAAGAAAATTAGTAAAGCCTGGGTGACAGTGGCTACTTTCTGATCCCGAGTTGGAACAGCAATGGTTTATTTAATAAATACATCAGTAATTACAAGAATATTTTCCAAACCATTTTGTGAAGGCTCTAACATGGTAAAATCAATAGTAACGATCTCGTTTGGCCGAGAAGCTAACAGATTGCTCATGAAGGTGCCAGGGCTCGATGTTATATTTTTACCAACCTGGCACCGTTGACACTCTTGTACCTACCGTTTAATGTCATTAGACTTATGTAATTGAGTCAGAACATCCAGCTTTAGAACTGATGGTAAAACAAGCTGTAAAATCTGCTCACCACCATCTGACCTATGGACTTGACGGTACACCAAGTCCATAAGTGGACTTGGTGTACCTATGGTGTACCTCTCTCCACAAGATGCCCCCACTGTTCTAAAAGAACCAAGGACAGTTTGGGAAATCGCTGTTTTTTTCCTCAGGAGTAGGACAAACCTGCCTCTTCCAAAGACCCAAAATGTCCTTCAGGAGAGGGTCAGCTTCCTTCAAAACACAGAGGTCAGACACAGAATGAGATGGCAGAACAGTCATCACAGATTGACTTACCGACACTGGAATAGGACATGGGACACACTTAAGAGCCTCTGGGAAGGAGGTGCATGACAACAGTTCTGTCAGGCACCAGCCTGACAGAACTGTTGTTACCTGATGTTGGCTGGTGGGACAGTTCATCAGCATTGTTATTCCTGTGTCCAGAACGATACTTTATAGCGAAATCAAAAGCAGCAAGTTGAGCAGTCCAACAGTGCTCCATAGCACCAAGCTTGGCTGAATGAAGTAAACTCAAACGGTTGTTATCTGCAGAGTCCATGCACTGGTGGCCTAACAGATATTCCCTAAACTTCTCAGTCATTGCTCATTTTAATCCCAGAAACTCCAGCTTCATAGAGCTATAACTAGCCATGTTATGCTCTGAAGGTTTAAGACCTCGATTGACATATGCAATGGGGCTCACGCCATCCTCTGTTTCCTACAACAATACTTCCCCAAGTCCACTGTGGCTGGCATCCATCTCTAGAATGAAAGGACGTGAAAAGTCACCATATGCAAACACTGGTGCAGATGTTACTTTATTTTAACTTATTTTTTGTTTTTAAAAACCTGTTTGAAATAAATAAATGTAATCAAATAAGACAAATAAAAGTATACAATGATATGTAATGCAAACATCATATTGTGTAGGCAAACTTGGGGAAAGGACAACCACCTCCATTTCTAGATCCAAGCCAGGCTGTAGATTCTTTATATTTTGGGATACTGGCTCAGCACCTGCATGAGAATTTGGTTTTACTTGATTAAACCATGCACATTTCATGGTGTTTATGGTCAAGTAAAAACAGAAAAAAATCTGAAAATATTTGAACACAAACCATTTTACACATATATTGTGTAAACAGACAGCCTAGCTGATGTATTTCATATCTTGTGCTGTTGTGTTTTGGCTAAGATTACACTGCATTTATCAATGTTTGAGATGCGTGGAAACCAGTTTTATTTTCTCTATCACCTAAATAATTTGACTTTGAATGGGAAAAAAATGCACCTGAATGATTCTCCTTTCAAATTTTCTCATGAAGGTGGACACAAGCCTGGCTCTGAAGATTGAGGTTTGGGATGAAGACTGGAAATATCACGACCTCCTCGTAAAGTGCGAGAAGTACTTGTTCCGGGGCTCTCACACTTTCACATGCACATCAGATTTAGGAAACGTTGAGGTTCAATACACCCTGATCTGTGACCCGTATCTGACAGGAGAACGGTGCAACCGTTATCAACCATCTCCTAAGTGACAGGAGATTGGTGAATTTTGGGAATGAAAGTATTTCATTTCATCACGTAACATTAACTCACTAAATCTGGTAGAATCTCACAAATTATACTTAATTGCTTAACTTAGTTAAAGACCTATCTAAATGTGGTTTTATCATACAATGAGAAAAATGTAAGATTTTGTGTAACATTTAATCACAAGAAATAACTATGCTTTAATATGTGCAACCAGAAATTGTGTTCCCTTTAATGACAATAAAATTTTTGAAATTGCTACAAGTTGTTGATTTTATATATTTTCAACAAAGTTGCATGAATTATGTCTTATAGTCTTGTTTGTGTTACTATAAAAGAGAGAGAGACGTAATTACATTACCAGAAGAGTCACAAAACTATTTGGTCAATACCTTCTGTATGCAGTAAAGCAGAGAACAAGGGGACATACTTTTCAACCTGATCATTATTTTTCGGTTTTATGGTTAAAAACAAGAGGCACTGATGAAATTTATTAATTGAAATTATCTTTCATAATGTAGTCATGTTTCAAACAATGAAGACATCTCATGAGTCAGAATGTTCATTGTTTTGTTTTTCTTATTGATTACATAAAATGTCCAGGCACCACAGTTTCACAGTTTTCCTTTAGAAGACCTTGATCTTAAGCCTTTTAGAAGGCAGAAAGGAAAAAAATCATCTTCCCCTTCTGGCCTGCAATGATTTAGAAAAGTAAAAATGGTTTCCTGTTATTCCTTGACCTAATACTGCACACATCAGTAGGATTGCTTGTTTAAAGTTGCTTTCAAATCTGTTATATTAGTAGAATGTATAAGTTTGAAATGTTCAATACTGATCTAAAGTCAAACAGTCTGCTGCAATCCCGCATCTCGGACCAACCTGTATATTTCTACTGATTAGTGTATAACTTAATCAATAACAGATATTTTGTCTACAGCTCGTCCGTTTTCTTTGACACATTTCTTAAACCATTCTTAATCCATTAAATTAGCGCTCTGAAAATGGCTAGCACAATAAAAAGCTTTAATTTCTATAATTTTTTCCCCATGTTAAACAAAAATATCCTTCATTATCACTATAAAATTGTTCAAATACACCATATCTATTGGAATTATCTTCTTCAAAATACTTTAGCCCATTGTCAGAACATCTTTTTAATGGAAAACAACTCAAATCCATTTAAAATAAGAATATATTTTTAACAAACAATATCTTTTCTTTCACTTTTTGATTTTTCCCTGTGAGTTATGTTTAGCACAGATCAGACATGTTCTTCAAAACAAACTTTTTTTTGTTTAAGGAATATAAGTTTCAGTAATCTAATTAAGTAACATAAAAGGTAAATCCATAACGTAATCTCCCCCTGTTGATGCATTATCTGCTAATGTATCACAATGTCTACTACTTCAAATAAAGATTTCAATGAAAGGTTAATTATTTTACCAGAAAAATTCTACCCATATTCAATCTTGCCCTTTTTTCCTAAAAGGTAAACTTTCAAAACAAACAGAGTAATTTATTTCAGCATGATTTAAACCTGAAAGATGACTATTTCTCCAAAACACTTCACATTACAGTTTTACTTGTCTTTTAGCTTCTTCTCAATATTCAGGGGTAACCAGAGCAACTTAAGATAATTTCTATAATGTCAAATCATTAAAACATTAAAGCATTCTGTGTTAATTTGACAAAACAGGCTTGTTCTCATCAAAGCATGAATTGAGATATTAAGCTAGGTAATGTCCTCTCAAAGGATCGCAATACCAAATTATTATTTTCTTTATATACATGAAACATTTTAAGAAATATAATTTCTTTTTTACCAACTTTTCCTAAAGAATTTTAACTAATGTTTGACAAAGCATGTTTACCAATTTAGACTCAGCATTTTGATTTTAGAAATTTACATTTAATATTTTCCATTTTATTTTATTGCTTACTATTTATTTACTTGCTTAAGCAATCCGCTCTAAATAGAAAATGGTTTTCTGAATTTTTAAGAAACTAAAACTTCATCCAACTTGCCTTGTCTCTACAGTCAGATGGGCCATAAAACTGCTTTACACCTCCTTTGTGAACTTTCCTGACCTTTTGGAGTGGATGCTTTTAAGGCAGGAAAGAGAGCTGATAAGGATTTCAGGAGAAACTCCTAATTCTTCTGCTGTCCTATAGTACAAGGATAAAACCATACACATGTGGAGACTGATCTGCTGCTCCATTAGGATTGTATCATAGAATATGTTTTAATTTCATCTAATTTTAAAATTTGGGAGTCTTCTGTTGCTTACTTCTAAAGTTGCAACTCTTTTAACACACACTAGTGTTTTGCCAGGGGGGCTTCATATGGTGGTCAGTTGAATCTAGTGGGGTAGGAGTTACAACACAGCTGCAGCTCTTGATCTACCCTGCTGAGCTGCTGTGTGTGGGGGTTGCAACTCCTTCCTGGGGCTTCATTATTTTCTAGTCAAAATAAATAAGTAATTCAAAAAGGAAACAACATGCGCATAAACCAGCTCTATAAATTCAACTTCTGTAGCATAAAACCAAAATTTGGGATTCTGCAGAAGCCAAAATAATTAAATGGTGATGGAGTCCACTGTAACAAACTCGCACCCAACATGTGAAGACAAAGCAGCTAGCCAAGTCCAAGAGGCTTAAATTGGGTTTTAAAAAAAACAGAATACTGTGTTGACTGATGGTAGAAATTAGTATAAATTTCTCTAATTATCAGTGGGTGACAACTTAAAAATAAAATAATTCTTTCATACTATATCTGATGTTAAAAAACTTTTCATTTTAACAAACGAGAGAAAATTATTTCCAAAAGTGGATTTTATATCAGTCAGTTGTATGACGGAATGTTGGGACCAGGTTACAGAGACTTTGTTTAATAGCACTTATTTGCACTTCTGTTTAATCCTAATTAAGTCAACAGCTCCATAAAGCCCACAGGGCTCCAGGGTCCCATCAATACTAATATTTTATCACAGATATATAAATGTAACATTTATTTATTGTCATGATTTGTGGTAGTTGAGTGGTGAGGCAGATGCAGTAGACCCAGGATATGGAGAGTAAATGGAGATTTATTGATGAACAATGCCAAAATCCAAGCAGCACAGAGTGAGCTGAGTGAATATCTAATCTCTGGTAGCAACTGATAATCAAACAAACTGACAGCAGATAAGACATAGGCTAGAGGAGGACCCGACAAAGAAGAAGGAACACAGGTGCGTTTAAATACACAGGGAGACAATCAGGGAAACAAGAGACAAGTGTTACTAATCAAGGGGTAGCCGGGACAACACAGAGACTCCAGAAAAACTCAAATCCTCACATTTATTGAGATTATCAATGCTGCTAAATTTGATTTAATGATTTCAGCATACATAAATTAAAATATTTTAAATTGTTCAACATTCAAATATAAGACTTTAATAAGAGTTTATAAGAGTTTTACAAGTTTACTTTGTAAAACTCATAGTTAGATTATTTTGTTACCACAGGTACAATCTGATGCTATGAGCTTATTCTTTGAGATTGAGCTCTGTTTGTTCATAAATACAAATTAGTAAACTTCAATTATAGCTAATTGCTTTTTAGATTGGCCAATAAACTACTCCCCCTCTACCAGATTTCATTAAATCTTACACAGAATCTGTTAAAGATGAAAAACTATATGGGCACCCTTCTGACAAAATTTAATCGAGGGGATGATTGATGAGTGATTAATGACCCTAATTAATTGCTTTTAATTTCCGGTCACATGATGCCCTCCCTCCCCCTAGCCGGTCACATGATGCCCTTCCCCCCTCCCCCAATCCAGTCACATGAACCCCCCCATCCCCCCCAACATTTCTCATGACCTCAACATGCTTATCACGTGTGACACTATATTCCCGGTAATTTTAATTCAACCAATAGAAACAGGAGTAATACAATTAAAGTATAAAAAAACAATAACTGTTAGATAATCAAGAATAATAAACAATATAGTATATTTAAATAGAATGTTGTAATTAACCCCGGTTTTGCTCACCAAGCCGTCCGTGTGTGTGTGCGTTTGTCCGGACACAATACTGGACAGGGAGAGGGTTCAACTTAGAACATGTCCCTGAGGATGTCTCAATAAGATACATTGTTTTGGTGAACTCCGTCCGACCTCTATGAGTTTGAATTAGCCAATAGAAGCAGAAACAAGAGGGTCGGCATTAGAAAATGAATAGTAATATACAATATAGTAAATTTAAATAGATGTTGTAATTACCTCCGGTTTTAAACAGAAGGTCTTACTGATACACTGCCTGATGCGGGGCAGGCCTCACCCATCAGGAACACTCTCATGACCTCTGGTCAGCATGCGTGACACGTGTGGCTCTCTATATTTCCGATCATTTCAATTGGGTCTCTATCAGGGGTTGATTGATATGATGTAAACACAAGCACAGGATTCATTTTGGATTACTTTTGCGGGAAGGCCCCAAGACAGTGATGCTCACCAAGCCATTTGTCTGTATGTGTGTGTCCGTACATAAAGACAAGAAACAAAAGTCCCCTCTTGGTAGGGTGGGTGTGCATGTGTGTGTGTGTGTGTGTGTGCGTGTGTGTGTGTGCGTGTGTGTGTGTTTGTGTGTGTCTGTGTGGTGCTACATGTGATTTAGCAGGACATTTTGGGTACATGTGATTTAGCAAGACATTTTGGGTACATGTGATTTAGCAGGACATTTTGGGTACATGTGATTTAGCAGGACATTTTGGGTACATGTGATTTAGCAGGACATTTTGGGTACATGTGATTTAGCAGGACATTTTGGGTACATGTGCGGCATGTCTTTCCCCCTCTCTCATTACCAATCTTCCTGTCAATTAACTATCAAATAAAGACCACTGGAGCCAATAAAGCCTTTAAAAAAATACATCCTGTGTAAGAAAAAAAATAAATAAAGAGTAATCACAAGAAAGAAAATTGTAAAAAAAAATCTTGATGCATACATAGACACCTACTTTGAACTGTCCTTGCACATTGTGGTTATCACCTACATTACTGTATCTCATCTTTCAAATGCACCTGTTTCTTGCACTATTTGTACTTCGAGAACTGCTTACATGCATACTTGTAAAGGAAATAAGACAAACTAAAACTTAACAACCAAGAAAATAAAAATTCTGACATATGTACTAATTTCTCTACTTCACCACCTTCCTATCCAGTCCAGTGGACAGAGATCCACAAAAACATCCTGAGAAGAATTGTGGATCAGCTAACAAACCCACCTGTCTTGGCATACCCAGACCCGAAGAAGCAATTTGTACTACATGTTGACGCATCAGAGGAGGGCCTAAGTGCAGATCTCTACCAACGACAAGAGGCAGCACTAAGAGTTATAGCATATGACATTGACATGACATTGACAGCTGCAGAGAAAAATTACAAGCTACACTCTAGTAAGCTGGAGTTTCTGGCACTGAAAGGGGTCATAACTGAGCTGCATGTTAGAGCTGATCCAGCCTCTTTCAGAAGACAGCATAAAAGTAGCTCAGAACTCAGATTCAGCTATAAACAGAGTTGTGGCTCTTAAAAGAACACAATCATCTCTAAACCACAAACAAAAACTTAAAGAAAAGGGTTTTCTCCATAGGGTGTCTGGGCTCTCTCTTAGAGATAAGGTAAGAACCTCAGTCATCCGGGAGGGACTCAGAGTAGAGCTGCTGCTCCTTCACATCAAGAGCAGCCAGTTCAGGTACAAGAGGCTGGGGAGAGGAAACTCTTGGCCTCCATTGTTAAGCATTACCATAGGTAATTAAAGCATAGTTAATGGGCCTCAATGTTATACAGAAGAGGCCATCACATATTCCAATCCAGGACGCACCATGACCTGGGAAGGGAATTTGAAAACAGCCTCTTCAAGAAGCTCCAAAGTTTAAATGGCATCCACCTCACCTTATCATCATGATAGAATTAAAATAACCTACATAAATACTAGTCATATTTGAGGACTGTTAGATTCCATGTCTGTTTCTGGACTATCTGCCTTGTGAGAGATGTCTGCAGGACGTGATAACTGTGCCAAACTGAGAACTGACCTGGCAGGAAAAACACCAAAGGCTAAAGGATCAAAGGTTGTGGCCAGAGACACAGGAACTGCTTTGAAGTCCTCACATGTACTTAAGACAGGAGATTCTTTGTATATTCCACTGTTCATAAAGTAACTGGATTTTCTCCTTTTTTCCTTCTTTTTGGTTGTTGACCTTGTTATTATTTTTGTTATAGCACAGAAGTTTCACAGAATTAGAGCTGTGCGCTACGTGACTGTTTTTGTACTGGAAGTAGTGTCAGTTGTAAAGTTGTAACTAGAAGTAGAAATTATGTTACAGTTTTTCTGTGCGCCAATGCCCGGCTGCTCCAGAGAACAATTCCAAGAAAAACACACACAGAGTGGTTTAAGGGGCAGCATCAATGACTTTCCAGAGGCCATTCAGTCAAGGAGAACTTTTTTTATTATTCTGAGGAAGAAGAGTAAAACAAATCAACCACCTTTCCAACTCCCTCTCTAACCCCATATCAGCGCAAAACAACGCTGTCTACTAGCATTTCTTTTTCTCAGATTGAACAAAAAAAAGAAATCATCTCACAAAAATCATAACCTAAAAAAAGAGGAGAAAAACGCCACCTGGTGGCCACAATAACACAATACAGTGGGACAGATTTAAATAGAGATAAAAAGTACAACTTAAAATAAAACACATACCTGGGGAAGCAGAGTAAAACAAATCAACCACCTCTTCAACTCCCTCTCACTGCACTCCAGCCCTAAATGTGAAAATAAAACAATGTTCAACCGTGCTTTGCAGGACTAGCACCGCTTGTTCGCACAAAAATAACAAAAACAGGAAATTATACTAAAACTGTTTATAAAAACCCACAATGATGGTCAAAACTGCAAAATAACACACTAACAAACAATAATAAACAATATTGTAGAGACCTCTACATGAACAACATCCATACAGAAAAACAAGCATATATCGCAGCAGCGAAGTTTCCTCTGACTTACCAACAGCAGCAGAACAACGCTGTGAGGGAAAAGGGGGAGCAGAGGAACTACAAATGAGGCAGAGTGCAGAAGAGTGACCCCCACAGGCGAAAACAACAAAACCATAAATAAAAATAACTGCATAAGATAAAATTCACAAATTCTCAATATAAAATGAATTAGAAATAATTTTTAAAAAACACATTCGTAACTCTGTTACATGGGGCAAATCTAGTTGATAAAATTAAAGAATAACTTCTACCTGTTTTATGAGTTCAACACACAGCATTAAAATACTTAAATAAATTTCAATCACCATTAATTGACGGAAGAGTTTTTCTGACTTGATATTAAAATATTCCTTCATTACAGTTCCGGTAAAACTATTTATTCTACTAGAACAAAATGTTCGGTTTGTTCTGTTATCATAGAAACTTTATACAGAACACTGCAAAAATAAAAATATCAAACTTTAGCAGCAGTTACAAAGTAACTACATTCAATTGAACTTTTCACAATCTTCTGTATGAATCTTTATCTCTCCAGGTCTGCTGCTTTATAAACCAGTTCTCAGCTCAGCTCACTCAGACATTGATTATTTCAACTTCTTTTCAGTCTGCTTTGGAACAGGTAAGATTTTTTAATATACGGAGTATCTTTGTTTAGAACACAATGCAGCAATTAAAAATATTGTGTGTTTGAGTTATAAAAAAATGTTTATAGAAGATATTTTTCTCATTAATTTATTAGAAATGCACTGATTGCAGGTTTCTGGCTTAATTAATAAAGCCAAGCTCAGTCTCTGATGAGAGATTGAAGAAACTCTTCACACAATAAGGAATAATCACTAATATGTTTATTTCTAATCGAGTCTCAAAATTTACAAACAAAATAGCACAACTTTACAGCTGAATAATTCTGTGAATAACTTCTTTCTTTATCTACTGGCATGTAACCCAACTACTGATAAGAGAAAAGAAATATATAAAATAATAAAATGGGAATAAAATCAGATTAATGAATGAACTTCATTGTTTCCTTCACAAATATCTACTGGCTGAAACTTTTTGTGTCATCTAGAACAGTTTACTAATGTTTTACCATCAACAACTGTTGCTCCCATGAATGAATACTCTCTCAAAAATATGATATTGGCTTATGCCAACACATGCAAAGATAAAAATAAATAAATAAATAACAGAACAGAACTGCATATGTAAAAATGTACATAAAAGTTCAAAAGCATGTATGAATTGCATGCGTAATTGTTTCAATAAATATTCAACTGTATTTAATGCATGGGCAAGTAATCACTATATACTTAAACAATATTTAACCATTAAGTCTGATTTTTAATAATTTCTGGGTTTTGTCCTGTGTTAGCAGCACATTCTGACTTTATTTTACCTGCCAGTCAGACCCTCCAAATTCAATGGGTAATAGTTATGTTAGCTTCCAGTTTATTAAGCCACATGCAGAACACCACCAGGAAAAAGGAAATCAGATAAATCAAGTTTATTTAAACAATAAATGGTTCGGGTCCTTGGGGTGGGCACACAGAATCTCTGCACACTGAAGAGCAGCAAAGGCAGATGGTGAGTTTGAGAATGTCGGAAATCGGAACGTCGACAAAAATTAAACTAAACTTACTTGATTTCAAGCTCGTTTCTGCCAAGAAGAGAGGAAACTGTGGGTTCGTGGTCTCAGTTCCTTTGTGGGTGTCTTTGGAGTAATCCAGGTGCCAGAGAGAGGTCTCGACTGAGTGAGTTCTGGTTGAAGATGTGGAGACTGCGGAGTCAACTGATGTTATACAAATAAGTCATAAAAATAAGGAAAATGGCATGCATTATGTGAAAAACTATTTAATTCTTTTTTTTCTCTTTCTTTTAGCTGTTGACTACAGCCATGCTGCCCAATTCAACTTCAGCTCTTCTTTTCCTAATCATCTTCCTTGTTCACTCCTCTCTTCCGACCTGTCGGATTGGGACCCAAAGCGAATGTGATGCAGCTCCATTTGTACCAGGCTACAACCTGGTGGGGGAAGGTTTTGATATAGTCACACTGCAGAGAAAAGGAGCTCATGTGATTGATGTGAACACTTATCTGAGCCCCAGCGAAACCTGTAAACTCTGCACCAACCCTCTTCAAAATGATATCTACCAAAAAGTAATTAAAAATGCATAAATAAACAGCGGCACGTCTGACTTGAGGGATCAATAATAATGAGACTTTTTTCATTTTAAGCGTCCATATTCTCTTGCTGCCTGGGGTGCCAGTCCATGCAGTCCTGACATCATCAGCAGTTATCACACCTCTGTCAGGTAGAGTATTTAAACCAGATTGTGAACACTGTAAAAGATGAAGCACATAATTAAACTAACAATTACCGGGTACTTTTTACATGTTCCAATAAACAGTGTATGTTTATTGGACCTTTATGTGTTAGTCCAACACATAGTGGGTCATTCTGAAGTAGAAGCTAAATACAAAAATATGGTGTGAATTTGTACTGATATTCTGATACTTACTAATATATTCAAGTGCAACCAGTTGACTTCAAAAGGTCACCTAAATTAAATGTATACATTTTTTTTTAAATCAATAAAATTCAGCTTTATTCTGTTAAATTCACAGTTAAGGCTACAAACAGCATCATTAAGACCAAAGCAAAACAAAAAAAATGTAGTAAAGTTTGAAGGACAGCTAAATTGTAAAAACAAAATTCCAAACTTGAGACAAATCATGGAGCACGTCTAAACTGTCAGCTGAAAGGTATCAAACGATGGAGGGTGTCTGAGGTTGTGTATTTACTTCTCTATGCCTGTAATGCACTGACCATGTTCTGCAGAGTGGGGGCAGTCTTATACACTGTAAAACATTTGGGCCACATTTAGTTGTGTCTACTATCATCTTGTCTTTAATATACATAAATTTAGTTTTAGATTTTTAACCTAAATAAAACCTAAACTTTCTAAAAAAAAATGCAGTAGTACGCCATGTTAGCATTTCATCAATTTTGTCAAACCTAAAAGAGTTGAATAAATTGGAGTTTATAAGTTAGCACTAAAAAAACTGAAAGAAGAAAAACACAGGAATGGGAATTATTTCCTAGAGTGCTTAGTGGCATGTTTTAGTATCCTGAGACGGATGTGTGTTACACTGATCTGTTATTAAGGCAAATGTTCATTTTAATAAGTTGTAAGTCTCTGCTAAAAGATTTTGAGCAGAATTTATTTTGTTGATCTTTATTAAATTCATTAGCAAATGATAATTTTTGTTCCAAACAACTTCAAATAAGAATTTTAATAATTTTAATATAAAATACTTAAAATTCTTATTTCAATTTGATTGGAACAAAAATTATTTTAATATAAAATAAGTTGTTACTTTAACTTGATAAGGAGAGGGAAAATAATAATAATAATAATAATAATTGTGTGAAGGCAGTTTTCTTTTCTTTCATGTTGTGAAATGAAGCCTAGGCGTAAATTCAAGCTGGAAGAGTCTTTTAGCCCCACCTGCATCACCCAGCCGGAGCTTCTGGCTCATCACCGTTGATTGCTCAACGCCGGTCCAAGACTCGTCACGTCCAATCACCGTCCAAGCCCCAGCTGATAAGGACCGCCATCCATGGCGTCGTGCGCTTTCCAGCAGAGCTCAATCTGTTCAGCCGCACGCCTCAGATCTCACTCAGCTATCCCACCAGATCCTTTCTTTGCGATTGCTCGCCCTTCCACCGCTAAGGTCCACCATTAAAGACGATTAGCCGCGTGCTCGGCCGCTTCTCTCCCTCAGACGCTCCCCAGATGAAAGAAGACTTCCTGCCCCGCCCTCATTCATTCCAAGCAGCTTCTCCCGCCGCTCTCTTGCCTGACTGGGATCCACCGTTCCTCGCTCCTGCGCTACCCACTCCATGGCCTGTCTTTGGCAAGCGGTAACATAATCCCACTGTCTTTATTTGGGCCGTCTTTCTCCGACTCAGACCCTGGCCGGCCGCCAAGGTCTCGCCGCACCGATGTCTGTCGCCCTCCCAGCTGGTCGTCCAATCATCTCTCCACCGCTGATTACCAAATCACCTTTCCATCAGTCCCGTTCTGGTCCAGCTACACAAACAGCTTCACTCACTTCCGCCTAGCCGCTGTCTGCCCGGTCATCAGCTCCTCCTGTCGGATTTTCCACGCCACGCCCGCCTCGGGCTTTCGGGGTAAGACGTAGCCTCACATGTCTCATTCATGTTTAGCAATGCTAGGAAAGTAGAACCTTATCTTAGTCCATCCCCTTTCCGAACATGCAGGCCTATTAGCACGCGCCACCCAGGCTGCGTTTTAAATGCTTAAGAGCTTTCAACTGAATGAATGCATAAATAAATGAAAAATAGTAGCATCCCTCCCAGCGGTGACCTAAAGTAGATCACCGACCTCTTTTCTACAGCGTCTCGCACCCAGTAGCAGCCTCTGTCATTCACCTTTATCAAGCCCCATATATTACTCCTTAAACTTTATCATGTCCGCACCGCACTTCCGCCAGTATGTTTGTATTCCCACTGAGGGTTTTTCATCCATGGAAAAAACGGCAGATGCATACCCAGCTACGTAGTCCAGTTCATGGGTCGTCATGGTTACCGTATTCATTTCTCTGATTCAACACGCGCGTCGTCTCTCTCCTCTTGATTAGCCCCAGGAGCATCTCCTTCCCCGAATACCTCCTATGCATTTAATGCTACCTGCGCTTCAGGTCCCTGTCAGGTTCTTGTCCTCTGTTCGTAGTCACTAATTATGCATTCTTGGTCCATTCGTCACCCTGCTACTACCCATGTTGAGCCCGGGTTTCCACTCAGCATTGCTGCCTGGGATCATGTTGGATTATCATACTGTTATTCATCTTTAAATATAATCATTTTCACTGCTACTTGGTTCCATCTGCCTGCCTCATCAAGCACCTCTGCAGTTCATGGCAGCCAACTGGTTAAAGAGAGGCGACCGTATTGACTCGAGCAGTAAAGTACATCTCCTGCCTAATTGTGCCCCTAGTCCCAGTAGTTAACCGACATGTGCCATAGAACGTGAAGCTGGCTAATAATCCCCCCAGGTCACACCGGTCAAGTCAGCTCCGTGCTTTCACCTATTGGTAACCAAATCATTATGCCAGGGCTATCATCCCATCCTCATTTCTCATCAAATTCAGTTGGTGTCCCATTCACTACCCATCTAAGGTAACTTTAAATAGAAGGGGATATAGCGTCAATTTAAAAAAGATAAGCGTTTGCCGTTTGACCTCCAGTAATTTTCCCCGTTTTTTCACGCAAAGGCTGATTGCTGTTTCATCCCAGATGTGCAATACCAAGTAAACTAAAAGACCTCAGTGATGTGGCGGCGGTTTCTTGCCAGACCTTTAACACGTACCCTATTTTCTTAGCTTAAGTTTAAGGATTGTCTAAGTCGTTTCTGGTTATATCCTTGGTCTCAGAAGTTTACCAGCTTCCCCGCCAGGCCCGGCGGCATGGGTAATGCATCAGCTGTAATTGCACGACGTCTCTTTATGATACTCTAGTATCGCTAATGACGTCACAACTATGTGCCACTGCTTGTGAGAAAAGCGCTACAGATCGACACATGAACCGAGACGGGCATGTTTGCTCCCTAACTTTTTTTTTTTCTAATGTTGCAGGTTGTTTGGATTCTGCTCATTGTCATGTCTGATATTTAGCAGCCGTTCAACTGGGCTTCATAAGGTTGGTTAAGAGAGCATTTATTAAAGGACAACACCGTAGAATTCCCAGAAGTAGTGTGGTTGCGAGTTTTGGTTTGTCCTGATGAGTCTGCGCCTCCTCCCTTCCTTTAAACACAACCCAAGAGTTTCGTTGAGCTCCGAAGAGTATTGCCTGCCCAGTGTCAGCAGCGCCCCTCCACACCCTTTGAACCGGAACCTGTCAGTTTCCATCTTAGAACGGCCATTTTCTGTTACTCTTATATTGATTTGGTACTATAGGGGCTCCCGCACTGCACAAAGCTATGTCTCCATCACGTTCAGCTGACCAATCTGTTAAAACGTGTACCTGAGCTGCCCCAAACGCAACTCGAACGCGAGACGCTTGCTGGGTCACCTCATCCAGCAGTGAAGGAGATCGCCCCTGCTACGCAGCGCGGCGTACCTGCATAATCATGCCAGCAACACAGAACTTCGCCGTGTTTTCCCCCAAAGTAACTGACTGAGTAGAGTAATGCTGTCGGCTGCAGGTAACGTCAGCTAAAAGATGCCCAGCTAATTTACAGCACCTTAAGTCTGTTAATAAGAAACCCATGGTTACTGAGTCGCTACCTACATTCAGCTTGATGGATTCATTTTTTGCCCCCTGAGTAAGTCTATGCCCCGGGAACTTGCTATATCCGGGGCTGTTCATCACCAACAGCGAACTGTCCCATATTTTTACATTTCAAGCTCATGTCCCATCTAGCACTTCTAGGCTTAATCTCTCATCCAAGTTTGTCCAAATTCGCACGCCATCATTTCCCAGGCCATCCAGTCACTTCTAAGTTTATGCTGCCTATCTGTTAACTTCCCAGGTTTTATGCTTAAGCGCATTCGTTCCAGTCCCGCTTCTGAGGCATTGCTATAAAGCACCTGCAAGCCATCATTACAGGTCTGTCAGCCAAACTACCAGTACTCCCAAGCTGTACTGAAGCCACGGCCCCGTCCGGAGGAAAAGAACCTCCAACATCAATGCCAGATTCAAGCCAAGTTAGTTTGCATGGCACGTTTCAACAAGTGCCAGATTGCCATTAATCAATTTAATCACCTCTGCTTAATAAAGATCTGGTCATTCTAACACCCTCGCTGATAAGCTGGCTCTCCCAGCCTTTGTTCAGTCCATTCCAGCTTCTAGACAAATCATCCATTTCTCCACGTCTTGCACCTTAATCTTTTTCCCTATAGTTCCTCATTTCCAGTCTTAGCTTTCTCTTTACGCTCATCCTGTACTCCAAGGCCCTGCATTCTCACAAATTTGATACTAGAATCTATATATATCATTTAACTTTTAGATCACGTTTAACCTGTATTCAAGCTCCTTCAGTGCCTAATGAGCACTGCTCAATTCACTGGTGGTGGTTGGTATACTTTATAGAAGCTAGTGCTCCTGCCCGATGCCATGTCCTCACTTTTTGCCCACTCCACGTATTTATTTTCATAGGAGTTCATTTGACACCCGTATTTCAACCCATCATCATAGGTCCAATCCCTACGCCAGCATCTCGTTTCAGAAGAAGTGGCCCATTCCTCTCCTCTCTAATTTCCTTTCTCTATCTTATTTAACCTAATAATACTTAATTCTTCTCTCCCTTTCACCACTTTACTACTCTCCAGCTCCTACTAGCCCTTCTGTGGCAGCTCACCACCTCATGCCCAGATCATCTTGAGCTCTTAGCTGGCCTTTAAACCAGCCGTACTTTAATCCCGATCCCTCAGCATCTCCTGCTCGTAATTATTAGCCCGAATCCTGTAACCCTCGACACGTTCATCCCTTCTTATCACGCCCTGCCCTGTCTTCAGCTGGCCTTTTCACCAGCTGCCCTGTCCTCCTCTTCCCTCCACATCCCTTGTTAGCACTTATTTTGGCAGCCATATCCCCTTGCCCCGAAACCCTGTATCAGAGCATTTCACCACCTCACCCCTCTCCGCTGGCTTTTATCCAGCGTTCTGTGCTCCCCATGCCCTGCGTTCTGTGCTCCCCATGCCCCGTGTTTTGTGCTCCCCATGCCCTGCATTTTGTGCTCCCCAAGACCTGCGCCGTCTGCACCCCCAAAGACCTGCGCTGTCTGCTTCCCGTACGCTGTGTTTTGTGCTCCCCTAGCTCTGAGTTTAGTGCTCCCCTAGCGCTGAGTTTAGTGCTCCCCTAGCGCTGAGTTTAGTGCTCCCCTAGCGCTGAGTTTAGTGCTCCCCTCGCTCTGAGTTTAGTGCTCCCCTCGCTCTGAGTTTAGTGCTCCCCTCGCTCTGAGTTTAGTGCTCCCCTCGCTCTGAGTTTAGTGCTCCCCTCGCTCTGAGTTTAGTGCTCCCCTCGCCTGAGTTTAGTGCTCCCCGCCTGAGTTTAGTGCCCCCCGCCTGAGTTTAGTGCTCCCCTCGCTCTGAGTTTAGTGCTCCCCTCGCTCTGAGTTTAGTGCTCCCCTCGCTCTGAGTTTAGTGCTCCCCTCGCTCTGAGTTTAGTGCTCCCCTCGCTCTGAGTTTAGTGCTCCCCTTGCTCTGCCATGCGCTCTGCGTATCCTGCCTTCCCTTGGCCTGCTGCGTCCCCATCGATCTTCGGCTTCCTTTCCCACTCTTCCCTCCCGTCACTGTCAAGCCTCCTCCTTCTGCCTGATTCTAGCCTCGCTAGCTAAGTCAGAGCAACTCCTCTCCTCTTTACGTCCACATCACCTGTCCTCCAGCTTCGGCCTGGCCTCAGCCTCATTTTGGGGGGATGTCGTTCGTTGCAGCAATTAGAATGAGCCCATCACTGTCACATAACCTCCTTCAGTCCTAACTTTGCAAGCTAAGCAATCGCACCTCCGCTCTCTTAGCGATTTCCGTCTCCGATTCTCCGCCTCGGCCCCGCCTCATCCGCTTTTTGGGGATGACGCCTTCCCAGCATAATGGAATGCTCATCCAAGCCCATCGCAAAGTTTGCGATGATCAATGTCCTTAGCCGGGGCCCAGGCGCCAAAGATTTAAATCATATTGTCATTAAACTTTTCTAATGGTTACCCTTCGTCTGTCTGAGTCTCTACAGATTGAAATGAAGCCTAGGCGTAAATTCAAGCTGGAAGACTCTTTTAGCCCCACCTGCATCACCCAGCCGGAGCTTCTGGCTCATCACCGTTGATTGCTCAACGCCGGTCCAAGACTCGTCACGTCCAATCACCGTCCAAGCCCCAGCTGATAAGGACCGCCATCCATGGCGTCGTGCGCTTTCCAGCAGAGCTCAACCCACCTCCACCCCTTCACCTCCACTCGCTCAGCATCAGGCCACATCCTTCATCGCCTCCACCACCAGTGCCGGGTCCCGGGGGGATGACGTTCCTCTCAGCATACGGAATGCTCATCCAAGCCCATCACAAAGTTTGCGATGATCAATGTCCTTAGCCGGGTCCCAGGCGCCAAAGATTTTAATCATATTGTCATTAAACTTTTCTAATGGTTACCCTTTGTCTGTCTGAGTCTCTACAGATTGAAATGATTATTTGGTTTAAATTCCAGTTTTAAGTTGAAACTCACAATTCAATATTAATGTGCTAACAAAACTTAAAAACAATGTTTAGACAACTTATCTCTTCTTGTTAAATCTACTTCATGAACTTTAATTTCTATGTTAAAAC
The DNA here is from genome assembly GCF_019740435.1 of Gambusia affinis. Taxonomy (NCBI): domain Eukaryota; kingdom Metazoa; phylum Chordata; class Actinopteri; order Cyprinodontiformes; family Poeciliidae; genus Gambusia; species Gambusia affinis. The sequence goes on from NC_057871.1 coordinate 4,661,260, forward strand.
AGAAACAATTTTCTTATTGACTTTAATTGCATTTCAAAGCAGCAGATGGACTTTTAAACTGTAAGTCAGAAATGTTCTCTCTAGTCAAACCATTTTTGTGTTTTTAGACAGCGGTTTGTTGCATAGTTCACACCTCTTGTCTATTTCACTTTGTCTTAACAACTTAACATCTTTAGTCCTGTGCATTTAAAAATCTGACTCTGACCCAAAACCTGACCTAAATTCAAGTCACTCCTTTGTCCTAAACCAAACCACTGACTCAAAGACAGCACTTGTTATAGGGACTTACAAGGTGATATCAGTTTGACTGTGGATAATTATAGTCCACAGTCAAACTATACTCATTGTTGCAGGATAAATAATTAGTTGGGAAAATTATTAACAAACTAGAAATTTTGATTAAAATCACAGAGTGAAGAAAACAGGCAAATACAGACGCAATCAATAAATTAGAATTGTATTCTATAAAAGTCAATTTATTTCATAAGTAAAAAATATTATATGGAATAATTAGGAATACATATGGAAACACATATAAATTTTTAAAGCATTTATTTATGTTAATCATGAGGATTTTCAACATACAAGTAACGAACCTAACATTGAAAATTGAAATAACACGGCAAACCAATTAAAAAATGCTTTAGCACAAAGGAATGAAAACTGTGTTTGTTACCTGATTAGTGGTTATTTTCAAAAGTTCTTTTAATCTGAAAACTGAGCCACAAATGGAAGCATTTTCTAATTTATTGAATATAACCATAGTTTATGAATGCCTGCCCAAAACGTCTTAGGTATTAAAATAACAATAGTTAAATCAACAATTTCACTAAGCTTTACTACTTAATTAAAAATATTAAAAATTAACTGTATAGATGTTTAATAATGATTACTTCCTTTAAAATGTCCAACAGCTCTCTGATTGAGGTTAACACAGTCCACGACAACAATGATTGGACGGTAAGAAACAACTCAAAGCTGAACATTTCAAAATAATGCAGCCCTGAGTTTTGATAACACAAACCTGATAGAAACCTTGCTGGCTGATTTTCTTTCTTTCATGATTTCATTTCAGTTAATATGTTCTGTTCCAAAAAACAGTATTTTATTATCTTTTTACTTTGCATTGAGTTACAACTGACGTAAGTGATTAGTATAGTGGAAGAAAAATTATTCCACTATACTATTCTTCCACTGGCTTCTTGTTTAACACCTTATAAACTACACGTTTTATCTATATTTCATCAGGTTGGCTTGGAAATTGAAAAGGTTTTGTTTGACAACTTCGATGTGAGAGGAAGCGGCTCCAAAGTCTACAAGTTCGCTTCACAACAAATCAAAGAGGACAGTTACACTTTCAGCAAACACAGTGTCACCTGCAACCACTATGAGTAGGATGGAAATTTGACTTTTTTTTTAGCTCTGACAAGTTGTGGTTATTGAAATAATTGTCTAATTTTGTCTTTGTGTCTAGTTTTATATTATCACCCAGACCTCCCTTAAGTGAAGAGTTCAAAAAGCAGTTAGAGATCCTGCCAAATCACTACGACATCTCTAGTATCAATGAGTATAGAAAGCTCATACAGACCTATGGCACACACTACTTCAGACTGGTGAGAACTTTGGCACCAACACATTGTGAATTAGTCACAGACATGTTTCTACAGGGCAGCATTTTAAAGAACTTTAAATCTGTTTTAGGTTGTTCTTGGAGGGCAACTGAGTCGAGTGATATCGTTACGAAGCTGCTTTTCCTACCTGAATGAATTAACCCCAAGTGAGGTAATAAAATGCACTAAACAACAGATTTTACACAACCATATGTGATACTTCCATGATTCTAACACTGAGGAGAGGATGTAAGCTGGTATGGTCTGGTACTGCATATTGGTAAAAGGGTCTAGGTCAGTACGCAGTACCAGGAGAACGATGCAATAAGGCCGTCAGTCAGATTGGCTGCACTTTGTGTCAAAATACCTAGCAATAGGTAGTTTAAAACACAAGTTAATCTGTTTATAAATTGCTTTTTTTCTCAAGTAATATTGTTTCTGAACTGTTTGTGCTGTGTAATGGAGCCTGTACCCCTCTAGCCGTCTCTCTCTCTCTCTCTCTGTCTCTCTCTTTCTCTCTCTCCTCCACTGCCCTCTTGGCGCTCGTAGGTTTCTCAGCAGCCTTCAAACCTTTCTCTGCAAAAGGTCTGTCTGCTTATTACAAAAGGTCCCAATTAATAGCAAATGGTGATTATCTACACTGAACAAAAATATAAATGCCCCATGTCAAATATAAGAGGTTATCAACACTTGGGTTATACAATATATAGAGAAACTCAAAATATCTTTTCAGTAATTACTGATCTTCATATCGGCATTGATAACATAGTGGTGGTAGCAGATTGACAGTGCTTTGAACATGACAGGGGTCAGATTGAGGAATTTGATTTTGACCAATTTGGCACACAGTCTAAGGTGTGATGTGTCTGTTGTTCAGACCAAAGTCTCATCAGCTGTGTGTGAGTCGCTGGTCTTAGCCGATCCCACAGATGGACAAGCCTGAAATGGTAATCTTGTGGTGGAGTGGTCACATGGCCAACAAAGATGAGGTCGATTTGCAGTAGAGCCAGTCTGTTGGAAACAAACTATCAAACGGCCTATGGTCCGATAATGGACATTGAGCCATACAGCTACTGCTTTGGTGGACATCATTGCATCCAGCATGCCGATGACACGCTCCCCCAAAACTTGTGACATCTGAGGTATTATGAATTGTGACAAAATTGGACATTTTGGGGTAGCCTTTAATTGCCCCCAGTGCAAGGATTGTGCAGTTGTTGCTCATTTTGTCTGATCATCCACTGGACATGTCCTATCCATGCACTGAGTAAAAAACAACTCACTGAGTAATGCTCACTGACAGGAAATTAGAGAGAAAATTATGCATAAATCAAGAGAAATATTCTTTTGTTCAATACATACATATTTGACATGGGCGTTTATATTTTTGTTCAGTATAGTTGAGTTCATGTTATTCTGCTCAGTTAAAACAACACGGCATACCTTGAAAAAACTGCTTGATAACTTATAAAAGACATGCTTACTTATCGGATTGGTGCATTTGATTTATAGACGGGGGCATTTTACACAGGTGGTTCTCAGAAACATAATAATTGCTGCTTGCAATGGGAAAGGAAGAACAATAAATCCCTTATAATTTTAAAATAAAATGAGACTAAAAACTGGGAAGACACAGCGGACAGTGAATTTATAATTCAAGTGAAATCAAAACCTGATAAAAGTTCAGAACATAATAGCTAATTTGTTCAAAAGAAAAGACAGTGATGAAAAGGTTACTGCACATGCTACAAAGTAAAATGTTTATCGATGTTTATACATGCTAGCTGTGTTGGAAAGAGTGCAAAAAATAATGTAGGCTACTACAGTTATTATTATTGTTATTGTTTTTATTATTATATTCTCATTTGCACATTGTACCTCATTAAAATTATTGTCATAGTACCAGCAAGAATTTAAAACTACTTTCACCCCTATTTATATTATTACCAATTACATGAAGCTGCAAAAATATGGAGTTCATCACTTCCAACAACCTATTTTTATTTTAAGTGTGACTTTTTTGTCCATTTTAATTTCCAAGGATTCCTACATGAACATATTCTTCTCTGTTTGTGTCTGCCTCTTTATGTAAATGTCTGGTGAAATGCAGGTTTTTAAAAAATCTCCTTTCTGTTCTTTCACCCAGATCCACTATTGTCTACCTATGGGTGTTGCTGTTGGCTTGGGGAAGATGAAATTCTCTAGTGTTGAGAAGTCTTGCATCGATGTCCTACAAAGCCTGGACCCCTCCACTAACTCCACCTCTGGTCTCCAACACTACACAGAGGTGTCAGGAGGAAATGGTTGGTTGGGGGAATTTTCAATTTCCAAAAATGATTCTACAGCCTACATAGACTGGCTAAAGAGCCTGAAAGATCATCCAGATATTGTTTCGTACTCCCTTCGACCTCTCTATCAGCTCATGCCAAACAAGCTTCAACAGGAAGGGATGAAAGCTGCTATTGAGCACTATTTGAAGGACACTGCTGTGAAGAAATCATCCCAAGATCCACACTGTGAGGGCTCTATTCTGTCATGAAAAATGGTATAGAGTGCTGAGATCTTTCCAGATAGATGCAGACAGCAGATCATAAAGGCCTGGGAGACATAAGTGATCTTGCATTTTGATAAACTGATTGATTATGAAATATGTATTCTTGTATTTTGACTTATCAATGATTATTCAAATAAGGATTTTTGTATTTTGATTTACTGACAATTATACAAAGAGTTGATGTAATGAAAAGCAGATCAAGAAATGGATAACATGATGAATAAATGGTGAATAGAATTAAAAACTCAGATGATTATTAAAATAAGTTATGTTTGAAGAATTAAATCATAAAGATGATTATGTTAATTATTTATGGTGATCACACAGCATACACAGAATTGTAACTGTAGTAACCATACATTGTGTGAAGCAAAGTGACATGTTGTTCTCAGACTGTGTTATAATTAGAGCAGCCGTCAGGGCCAGAGGAGAGCAGGAAAGCAGGGGAGCTCCATAGAAGAACTGGAATGTTTTCTTCAAAACTAGATTAGAGAAGTGAATCCAGATGGTCAGTGGACAAACAACAAAAGGACAAGTGAGCAAGGCGTTGACTGCTGTGGGAAAGTTTGGTACTTTTCCACAAAGCCATCAAACATTCAAGAAGACATGTAAGCCATCACCCCATACACAACTACGGGATCAGAGAGTATAAAAACCCATGAAAAGAGGAACAAAGTGTTCTTAATCCCCAGTGCTGAAGTTAAGCTAACAAGAAGATGCAGACAGAAGACCAGCAGAGGACCGCACCCTGGAACCATGGAGAAGCAAAGACTTTGCACTGCTAGGAGGGGAACAAGACCCATCGAGCCTCAACCTGGTCCCTGATTCAACTGCTGCTCTGCGCTCAATCCAAGGATCTCAAGACTACTGCAACAGACTTGGTGGAAAGACAAAGGTCAGTCAGGGATGAAGATTTGAGTGTTCGGAAGACAACAACCAGTTCTGCTTTGCTTCTATTCAGAAGGGGATTTTGCCATACAAGGACAAAGACTCTGACCAAGGGCATTGAAGTTTTCTGTTGTTGAAGTCATCCATCATTTGGTGCGAGTTGAAATGCACCCCAAAGCCTCGCTCAGTAAATTAGTGACACATTTTAGGGAAAGAAGTTAGGAAAGGATGAAGGTGGTTTATAAGAATTAGAATTTTTATTCTTAATTTGTAATCATTGATAATTAACCTGTCAGTCACTTATCCTTGCTAAAGGCTTGCTTAATAAAGATGCATTAAAATTCTAATGAGATTTGTGGACAGTGAAATTAATTGAGTCATCTATTATTTTTTGTTCTTCTAATGTAAAACCTATGAATATGTTTCTAGAAATGTGGTGGCTTCGGACATTCCTTTAGTGTTGATAAAATGACATTGGAGCTTATGTTGAGCCACTAAAAAATATATAGTCTGTAACAAGTGCACGTTATTGATAGAGAGAGAGCAAGAGTGGTCATTGAAGTTATGCAGTTGTGAGGGCTACTCATCTGATTGTTGACAGTCTGACAGAGGACTCAGGTCTATCATCATGGTCAGTTAAATTTTCAACTGTCTCTGTAATCCTACCCTGATCTTGGCATGGAATCTGAATCAGCTCCTGTGGTGTGTGTGAGGAAGAAAGGTGCATAGACTACAGACTGTCGAACTTAAAAACAATCTCGGACATCATCCAATCTGTAGGATACAGGAGATCCTAGAAAACCTCAGGGGCAATTCTTGGTTGAGTGTTGGGCCAGGGGAAGGCACACCACCAAGCTTTCATGAGTGAGAAAAGCAGATCAACACGTACATCTTGGGGACTGTAGGAATAGGTTAGATTTGAATTTGGGCTTGCAAACCCCTCAGCTGTATTCCAGCACTACATGGACTGGGGTAACTCAGAGATGAAGTTTGTGTACCTTACCTGGATGATGCATTACTGTTTAAGTCCACTTTTTAGCAACACATCCAACATGTAAGACAGGTCCATGTGAGATAAAGTTAAGGCCAAAGGAATGCAACTTTTTCAAACAAGAAGTCTGTTATTTGGGTTGCATTGTCTCAGCTGAGGGATATAAAATTAATCCCAAAGAGGTGGATGCAGTGAGAACCCTGTTGCGCTGTCCTGCTGTCCATTCATGTTTCCAGTAGCTTCCAGGGTTGAGCCATAGCTTTCCGTTCAGCTGTGCAGCCTGTTGTTTTTTTTTTTTGACTTTGTGCTTTGGACATCATTAAAGATCATCATTTTCGCACACCAACCTGGGTCCTCAGTGTCTGCCTCACCACCTCACACCACAACTCATGACAAAGACAGCTCCACATAGAGTGGCCTCACCAGCAGATTGATGATGGGATCCTCAGGAGAGTAACAACATCTACATCACAGCTGGTCATCCCAAACTCCCTATAACCAATAATCTACAAACTCCTACATGAAGACATGGGACACTTTGGTGCAGATAGAATGGTTGCCCTTGCCACACATTGTTTTTACTGATATATGATGTGACAGGAAATTGAGCACCATATTACTCAAGTGTGCCAATGTATAAAAAAGAAGAAAGCCAACAGAGTGATTAGAAGACCCGTCCAGACTATCATAACACCTGCACCATTTGAGATCATCTCCATCGACTACTTGCACTTGGAGAAATGTAAGGCTGGTGAAGAATGTATACCTATTGTAGTTGATCCCTTCACTAAATATGCACAAGCATATGCAACCAATTTGGTTTCTGTTACAGCCCGGCTCAGATGACCGTAACAACAATCTGGGAGGACACAACATCAATAACCATTTTAAGCCCGTGAGAGGCATTTATTAAAGCAATGTCAAGGGGAAGTGGGTGGCAGCCCAGGAACAGCTGCACCGGCATCTGCTCCCTTTGGTCTGGTCCTCCGTCTGGTGTAGATCTCCCTCAGTCATACAATTGTTGGCCCCCACAGGTCCCAGGGTCCACTCCGAGGTACGGTCAAGAGACGCCTCCACATGTAGTCCATCTGACCTGGCTCCCACACCGTGTTGAGTTACCAATGCGCCTCACGACATCTGGCTCCAGCTCTGCCTCTGGAGCTAGATCTGGCCTCTGGCTCTCATCTGCAATGAATGGAATGAGCGCTCCTTATTTATGGTCAAGGTGGACACGTGACCGTAAGCGTCTCCCAAAATTGAATAATGGGCCACAATGTTACACAGAAGAGGCCATCACATATTCCAATCCAGGACACACCATGATCAGGAATGGGAATTTGAAAACAGCCTCTTCAAGAAGCTCCAAAGTTTAAGTGGCATCCACCTCACCTTATCATCATGATAGAATTAAAATAACCTAAATAAATACTAGTCATTATATTTGAGGACTGTTAAATTCCATGTCTGTTTCTGGCATGTCTGCCTTGTGAGAGATGTCTGCAGGAAGCGATAACCGTGCCAAATTAAGAACTGACCTGACAGGAAAAACACCAAAGGCTAAAGGATCAAAGGTTGTGACCCAGAGACACAGGAACTGATTTGAAGTCCTCACATGTACTTAAGACAGGTTGTTGATCTGCCAACTCTGCCTGTTGACCTGATTTTTCCTAGGAGAGAAAAAGAAGTAAACTAAACTTATTCTGGCTATGCTGAAATGGGACCAACAAGAGGACCTAACACCAACAAGAGGACCTGGAAAGCTACGTAGTTACTGGGAGGATATGTTCTATGCTGTCAAAGTCCAGATCTGGCCAAACTGGTCAAAGTCCAGATTGATGTAAAGCCACTGCATGGAACAGGAAAGGAACATCGCAAACATCAGCAATTAAAATCAAATTCAAAGGGGAAAAAAAATAAAGAAGAACAAGAAACTATACAAACAACATGTCCAACCTGCAGATACGGAAAGTTCCACTTAAACATAATTCAGTTAATGTTCATACTCTTTTTGTTAATTTAACGGGCTGGTTAATATTATAGTGTAATCTAATAAGGATAATAATCCATTGAGATTTGTGTAATTTTATCCTGTCATTGGTGAGAACAGATTTATGTTCATATTGACAGAGTTTATTAATTAATTTAGACAGGAACACCATAGAGAGTAATTATCTGACAATAAAAGTTAGTTCAAACAAGTTGTTCAAGTAAGAAATTTTATGGTGTTATTGAAATGTGTGACAAATCTGGCTCTATTGGGTAATTTCATTGTCCCTTGGTAAAGATTTTGGGGAGCCTATCGGTACTTCTATAGATGTTTCACCCTTTAGTACTAATGGACTGTAGACAGTTCTGTATGACACACATGCAGTATGGAAGATAAGAAGCAAGATGATAATAGTTAATGAAGATGACATAAGCAAACTTTGCAATATTGAATATTTGTTAAAATACTTGCCTGTTAACTTACCTTTAATCCTAGTTCTTGTGGATATTGTTGTTCTGCATTCCCAGAAATCTTAAAATGTTGTTTCTGGCAGAGGGTGTTGCACCACAGAAGTATTTCATTTAAATTATTACTAATTTTTAGAGTTATGGATAAAACACTCTTTTATTCATTAATTTATACATTTCTTTTGTCTTATTAATTTTATTGTTTAAAACATTATGCCTAGTTATTTTTTGTTCAAGCGTAGATGTTTTACAGAATTAGAGCTGTGTGCTACGTGACTGTTTTTGTACCGGATGTAGTGTCAGTTTTAAAGTTGTAACTAGAAGTAGAAATTAAGTAACAATTTTTCTGTGGACCAATGGCCGGCTGCTCCAGAGAGAACAATTTCAAGAAAAACACACAGATTGGGGCAAATCTAGTTGCCAAAAATAAAGAAGAACTTCTGCCTGTTTCAAGAGTTCAACACAATCACAGAAATAAAATACTTAAATAAATTTCAATCGTTGTTACTTTGTTTCTTAGAGTTGCTTTTTTTCTACCTTGATGTTAATCTATTCCTTTATTGCAGTTCCAGTAAAACTATTTATTCTACCGAACAAAAAGTTTAAGTAGAACTTTTTGTTCTGTTAGCGTACATATTTTATACAGAACACTGCTAAAATAAAAACTTCAAACTTTAGTGGCCGTTACAAGAAACAAAGTAACTTCATTCAATTGACCTTTTCACAATCTTCTGTATGAATCTTTATCTCTCCAGGTCTGCTGCTTTATAAACCAGTTCTCAGCTCAGCTCACTTAGACATTGCTTGTTTCAACTTCTTTTCAGGTAAGATTTTTTAATATGCAAAGAGTATCTTTTTTAGAATATACTGCAGCAATAAAAATATTGTGTGTTTATTGAGTTATAAAAAGATATTTATAGAAGATATGTTTTTCATAAATTTATTAGAGGTGCACCGATTGCAGGTTTCTGGCTGATTCCTGATTACAAATCTATTAAAAATCCTGACCTGCCAATTCCGATTTTGACCGATATACATTTTTTTGTCTGTAATCTTGCTAAATATAGGCAGAGAGTTGATGAGTTACCAACAGTGGGGTGATTATTGTTAACTGCAAACATTTAGACATGATCTGCTGGGGCGGTCTACAAGTCAAACCTCTCTCATAGCAAAACAGAAGATAGCAGTTGCTTTAAATACCTTTGTCGAAGTACATAAAATCGGTGGATAAGATCAGCTTCAAATGTAAAAATTTCCTAAAATTAGGGAAATCGACACAGATAAATTGGATGGGTGATAAATCAGTGCACCTTAGAATTTATAATTTCACTGATATTAATGTGGTGGAGCTGTGTGGCTGTTTGTTGAAATCAAAGGTCTGTGGAAACTAAAAATGTTGTAGCAACTTCACAAGGCGACATCAAAATAGTTGAGAATCAGAACTCTCTGCGACATTTGGCTTTTGTAATTATTATGAATTGTAATCCATTTAATATTGATTATGTAATTCATAGTAATAAAGCCAAGCTCAGTCTCTGATGAGGGATTGAATAAACTCTTCACACAAGTAATAATCACAATATGCTTAAACAATATTTAACCATTAAGTCTGATTTATATTCATTTCTGGTTTTTGTCCTGTGTTAGCGGCACATTCTGACTTTATTTTAACTGCCAGCCAGACCCTCCAAATTCAATGGGTAACTGTGCTATACTGTTACAATAAAATGCACAGTAAACAGATATTTATCCATGTATTAAATACATTTAAATATTTATTGAAACAATTACACATTTAATTCATAGATGCATTTGAAACTTTATGTACCTTTTTACATATGTTTCTCTGTTCAATCACTTTTCCATTTCTGCATGTGTTAGCATAACCATTAAAAAGGGCATATGTTATGTTTATGACAGTGTCATGTCAGTCTTATGCACACCCTTAAATAAAGTGTTAACTAACTTTCTTATATGATGTTGTACAAAAAAGTCATAAAAATAAGAAAAATGCCATTCAATATGTAAAAAACAATTTAACTTCTTTTTTCTCTTTCTTTTAGCTTCTGCCTGCAGCTATGCTGCCTGATTCAACTTCAGCTCTTCTTCTCCTGAGCGTCCTCCTTGTTCACTCCTCTGTTCTGTCCTGTCGGGTTGGGACCCAAAGCGAGTGTGATGCTGCTCCATTTGTACCAGGCTACAACCTGGTGGGGGAAGGTTATGATATAGTCACACTGCAGAGAAAAAGAGCTCATGTGATTGATGTGAACACTTACCTGAACCCCAGCAAAACCTGTAAACTCTGCACCAACCCTCTTCAAAATAATATCTACCAAAAAGTAATTAAAGATGCATAAATAAACAGCGGCACATCTGACTTGATATGCAATAATGCAACTTTTCTTCATTTTAAGCTTCCATCATCTGTTGTGGACTGGAGTGCTATCAGTCAATGCAGTGCTGACATCATCAGCAGTCATCACACCTCTGTTAGGTACAGTATTTAAACCGGATTGTGAACACTGTAAAAGTAGAGTCAAATAATTAAACTAACAATTACAGGATGTTTTTTACATGTTACAAATACATGTTACAATTAACAGTGGATGTTTATTGGACCTTTATGTGGTAGACCAACACATAGTGGATAATTCTGAGGTGGAAGCAAAACATGAAAAATGTTGTGTGCATTTATGCTTATATTCTGATGATTATAAATATATTGAAGTGGAACCAGATGCCTTCATAGGTCACCTAAAATAAATATATAATTTTTTTTTTAAATCAATAAAATTCAGCTTTATTCTCAGTTAAGTTCACAGTTAAGGCTACAAATAGCATCATTAAGACCAAAGCAAAACAAAAAACAATTTAGTAAAGTTTGAAGGACAGATAAATTGTAAAAACAAAATCCCAAACTTGAGACAAATCATGGAGCACGTCTAAACTGTCAGCTGAAAGGTATCAAACGATGGAGGGTGTCTGAAGTTGTGTATTTACTTCTCTTTGCCTGTAATGCACTGAACATGTTCTGCAGAGTGGGGGCAGTCTTATACACTGTAAAACATTTGGGTCACATTTAGTTGTGTCTACTATCATCTTGTCTTTAATATACATAAATTTAGTTTTAGATTTTTAACCTAAATGTGTGAGTTTGCAAAAATAAACTTACAGTATTTAAGCCATGTTATCATTTTATTAGTTTTGTCAAACCTAAAAGAGTTGAATAAATTGGAGTTTATAAGTTAGCACTAAAAAAACTGAAAGAATAAAACACAGGAATGGGAATTATTTCCCAGAGGGCTTAGCGGCATGTTTTAGTATCCTGAGATGGATGTGTGTTACATTGATCTGACTTTGGTGTGTTATTAAGGCAAATGTTCATTTTAATAAGTTGTAAGTCTCTGCTAAAAGTTTTTGAACAGAATTTATGTTGTTGTGTTGTTGATCTTTATTAAATTCATTAGCAAATGATAATTTTTGTTCCAATCAACTTGAAACAAGAATTTTATTCATTATAATATAAAATAAGTTGTTACTTTAACTTGATAAGGAGAGTGAAAATAATACAGAATTGTGTGAAGGCAGTTTTTTTTTCTTGCATATTGTGAAATCATTTGGTTTAAATTCTAGTATTAAGTTGAAACTCACAATCCAAGATTAATGTGCTAACAGAACTTAAAAAACAATGTTTAGACAACTTATCTCTTCTTGTCAAATCAACTTCATGAACTTTAATTTCTATGTTAAAATTGAAACATTTTTCTTATTGACTTTAATTGCATTTCAAAGCAGCAGATGGACTTTCATTTTTAAGTCGAGCCACCTCCAAATATTTCCATTCTATGAAAGTCAATTTGTTTCATAAGTTTTATCATTAAGTAAAAAATATTATATGAAATAATTCCACACATGTGAATTGTTAAAGCATTTATTTCTGTTAATTATGAGGATTTACAACATACAAGTAATGCAAACATAACATTAAAAATTGGAATAACAGAGCAAACCAATAAAAATATTTTCTAATACAGAGGAATGAAAAGTGTGTTTGTTACCTGCTTAATGATTATTTTCAAAAGTACTTTTAATCTTTAAACTGAGCCACATTTTCTAATTTATTGAATATAACTGTAGTTTATGAATACCTCCCTTAAAAGTCTTAGGTATTAAAATAACAATAGATAAATCAGCAATTTCACTAAGCTTTATTACCTAATTAAAAATATGAAAATTAACTGTATAGATGTTTAATAATGATTACTTCCTTTAAAATGTCCAACAGCTCTCTGATTAAGGCTTACGCATCCCAAGACAACAATGATTGGATGGTAAGAAACAACTCAAAGCTGAACATTTCAGAATATTTTCAATGCAGCCCTGAGTTTTGATAACACAACCCTGATAGAAACCTTGCTGGCTGATTTTCTTTCTTTCACCATTTCCTTTCAGTTAATATGTTCTGTTCCAAAAAAATGGAATTTATTATTTTACTTTGCATACAGTTAGAACTGAAGTAAGTTATTAGAATACTGATAGAAAAATATGGCTTCTTGTTTAACACCTTATAAACTACATGTTTTATCTGTATTTCATCAGGTTGGCTTGGATGTTCAAAAAGCTGTGGTGTCTCGTAACTTCGATGTGAGAGGAAGCGGCTCCAAAGTCTACAAGTTCGCTTCACAACAGATCAAAGAGGACCGCTACACTTTCAGCAAACACAGTGTCACCTGCAGCCATTATGAGTAGGTTGGAAATTTTACTTTTTTCATTGAGTTCTGACAGGTCATTGTTATTTAAATAATTGTCTAATTTTGTCTTGGTGTCTAGATTTATATTAACAACGACACCTCCCTTAAGTGAAGAGTTCAAAAAGCAGTTAGAGATCCTGCCAAGTCACTACAACTCCTCTAGTATCAATGAGTATAGAAAGCTCATACAGACTTTTGGCACACACTACTTCAGACTGGTGAGAACTTTGGCACACACACACATTGTGAATTAGTTACAGACATTTTTCTGCAGGGAAGCACTGTAAAGAACTTTAAACCCATTTTAGGTTAATCTTGGAGGGCAACTGAGACGACTGATATCTTCACGAAGCTGCTTGTCCTCCCTGAATGGATTAACCCCAAGTGAGGTAACAAAATGCACAAAACAACAGATTTTTACACAACCATATGTGATACTTCCATGATTCTGACGCCGAGGACAGAAAGTAAGGTGATATGGTCTGGTACTGTGTATTGGTAAAAGAGTCTAGGTCGGTACACAGTACCAGGAGAACGACGGAAAAAGGCCGTCAGTCAATTTGGCTGCACTTTGAGTCAAAATAGCTAGCAATAGGCTGTTTAAAAAACAAGTTAATCTGTTTATAAATTGCTTTTTTCTCTCATTTCTTATTGTTTCTGAACTGTTTGTGCTGTGTGATGGAGCCTGTACCCCTCCAGCCGTCTCTCTCTGTCTCTCTCTTAGCCGATCCTGCAGATCGATAAGCCCGATATGGCGATCTTGTGGTGGAGTGGTCATATGGCCATCGAGGATGAGGTCGATTTGCAGTAGAGCCACTCTGTTTAAAAACAAACTCTTAAATGGCCTATGGTCCGATAATGAACATTGAGCCATACAGCTACTGCTCTGATGGACATTCTTCCAATCCAACATGACACGCTCCCGCATAACTTGTGACATCTGAGGTATTATGACTGGTGAAAAAATTTGACATTTTGGGGTAGCCTTTAATTGTCCCCAGCCCAAGGATTGTCCAGTTGTTTCTCATTTTGTCTGATCAAAAAAAACTCACTGAGTAATGCTCACTGACAGGAAGTTGGATTGAAAATTAAGCACAAATCAAAGAGAAATATTCCTTTTGTTCAATAAAGGTCAGCAAAAGCTCATTTATAGTTCAATCTGGAGAAACTCAGACGGAGAAATAAAGCAATTAGAAAGTTTATTGACATGCATGAATTAAAGTTCTTTGGTGCTTGGCCGACTGAGGACATCGAGCTGTGATTTGCAAAAGCTTAGATGAGCATTCCTGATGCTGATTAGGAATGTCATCCCCCGGGACCGGACACTGGTGGTGGTCGGTGAAGGATGCGAGCCTGAAGAGCCGGGAGAGTGAAGGTGGAGGAGGGGCGGAGGTGGGTTGAACGCAGCTGGAAAGCGGAAGATGCCATGGATGGAGCTCCTTATCAACTGGGGCTTGCTCGGTGATTGGACGTGACGGGGCTTGGTCCAGCGTTGATAGGTCATCGATGATGAGTGGAACACACCGATTGGATGATGCGGGTGGGGCTAAAGAGTCTTCCAGTTTGAATTTACGCCTAGGCTTCATTTGTTGACTCCACATGGCAACAATATTTGACATAGGGTGTTTATATTTTTGTTCAGTATAGTTGTGTTCATGTTTACTCTGCTCAGTTAAAACAGCACGGCACAACTCGAAAACAACTGCTTGGTAATTTATAAAAGACGGTGCTTACTGATCGGATTGGTGCGTTTGATTTATAGACTGGGACATTTTACATAGGTGGTTCAAAAGAGACAAAAAATGCTGCATGCAGTGGGACAAAAAGAACAATATATCGCTTATCGTTTTAAGATAAAATAAGACTAAAACCTGGGAAAACACAGCGGACAGTGAATTTTTAATTTAAACGAAATCAAAATCTTATAAAAGTGCAGAAAACAATAGCTAATTTGTTCAGAAGACTGATGAAAAGGTTACTGCACATGCTACAAAGTAAAATTGTTTATCGATGTTTACGCATGCCAGCTGCAATGAAAAGAGTACAAAATATAATGTAGGCTCCTCAAGTACAACAGTTATTATTATGATACTTATTTGCACATAGTACCTCATTAAAATTACCGTATTGTCATAGTACCGGAAAGAATTTAAAACTATTTTCACCCCTGCTTATATTATTACCAATTACATGAAGCTGCAAAAGTATGGAGTTCATGGCTTCCAACAACCTACTTTCATTTTAAGTGTGACTTTTTTTTGTTTGTTTGTTTGTTTTGTTTTGTCCATTTTAATTTCCAAGGATTCCTACATGAACATATTCTTCTCTGTTTGTGTCTGGCTCTTTATGTAAATGTCTGGTGAAATGCAGGTTTTTAAAAAATCTCTTTTCTGTTCCTTCACCCAGATCCACTCCTGTTTATCTTTGGGTGTTGCTGTTGGCTTGGGCAAGATGGAAATCTCTCATGTCCAGAAGTCTTGCATTGGTGTCCTACAAAACCAGGACTCCTCCACTAACTTCAGCCCTGGTCTCCACCAACACCACACAGAGGTGTCAGGAGGAAATGGTTGGTTGGGGGAGTTTTCAATTTCCAAAAATGATTCTACAGCCTACATGAACTGGCTAAAGAGCCTGAAAGAACAACCAGATATTGTTTCGTTCTCCCTTCGACCTCTCTATCAGCTTATGCCAACCAAGCTTCAACAGGAAGGGATGAAAGCTGCTATTGAGCACTATTTGAAGGACAATGCTGTGAAGAAATCACCCCAAGAGCCACAATGTGAGACCACCACTCTTAATTTGTCCTCTAACTGCTGCCCTCTGCACGCCTCAAGAGGAACTCTATCAGTGACCATTGTTCGAGCCTGGAATTTATATGGAGATCTAATTGGACAAACTGACAGGTGGGTTGATGCAAAGGTAACAAAGATCTTATGGAAACTGATGTGCACAGCTTTTATGTGGCTCCTCTTGTTCACAGCTATGCCAAGATGTACTATGGCTCCATATACCGCAAGACCCAAGTGATTGTATCCAATGATCCTCAGTGGAACACTGAGTTTAATTTGGGCAAGGTCAGTAAACGTTTTCATCAAAAATCAGCTGAAAAGTTCAACAACAGACAAACTAATCCATTTACTCTGCTGATGCAGCAGAACTTGTGGAGTTAATACCAGGATCTATTTTTGCAAAAATAAATATTAAATTACCAGAAGTGAGGAGAATTGGGTTTTTATGCATCAGTCTTGAAAGAAAGGATTCTTTGGTGCCACCAAACTAATCAGCAAACATTTTATATTGGGTCAAATATCATTTAATGTTAGAAATGTGTTGTAGTTTTCATTGCAACTAGATGTTAAATTATTGATCATGAAATAATTTGTCCTTCAACTTGTTTGCATGAGACAGCAGCCACAATAACAAGAAAAGAGCTCCTCCCTTTAGGCCTGACTCGTTCTTGTTTTGGTTTTCTCACAACCAACCTGGTTGTCTCTGGACATGTTGCTCCCAGACTCACTGCTCTGCTTATCTTGTTGTTGAGTCAGGAAGTGCTAACCCTCTCTTATTGCTTTTACAAATAAATCATAAGCATAAATATGTGGCTGTCCAAATAACAAATGTCCAAAATGAACCTTCAATGTCAAAGTAAAAACGTTTTGTCCAATTGTTTTCTTTGTCCTACTGATTGCTTATTTTTGTTTTTAAAAACCTGTTTGAAATAAATAAATGTAATCAAATAAGACAAATAAAGGTATACAATGATATGTAATGCAAACATCATATTGTGTAGGCAAACGTGGGGAAAGGACAACCAACTCCATTTCTAGATCCAAGCCAGGCTGTAGATTCTTTATATTTTGGGATACTGGCTCAGCACCTGCATGAAGAAGAATTTGATTTTATTTGATTAGACCATGCACATTTCATGGTGTTTATGGTCAAGTAGTAATTATAGTAAAAACATAAAAAAATCTGGAAATATTTGTATAGAAACCAGTTTTATTTTCTCTGTCACCTAAATAATTTGACTTTGAACGGGAAAATATGCATCTGAATGATTCTCCATTCAAATTTTCTCATGAAGGTGGACACAAGCCTGGCTCTGAAGATTGAGGTTTGGGATCAAGACTTTATCTATGACGACCGTCTTGGAAGTTGCAAGAAGTACCTGATCCCGGGCACTCAGACTTTCACGTGCAAAGCAAATAGAGGAGGCATTGAGGTTAAATACACCCTGACCTGTGACCCGTATCTGACTGGAGAAAGGTGCAGCCGTTATCAACCATCTCCTTTAGTGACAGGAGATTGATGAGTTTTGAGAATGAAAGCATTTCATTTCATCACGTAACTTTAACTCACTAAATCTGACAGAAACTCACAATTTATACTTAATTGCTTAACTTTGTTAAAGACCTAGCTAAATGTGTAATTATCATACAATAAAAAAATTCAAGATTCTATATAACATTTAATCACAAGAAATAACTATGCTTTAATATGTGCAACCAGAAATTGTGTTCCCTTTAATGACAATAAAATTTGTGGAATTGCAACAAGTTGTTTACTTCACATATGTCTGACAAATCTTGTGTTATCCATCCATCCATCCATTTTCAAACACCCTTGTCCCTAATGGGGTCAGGAGGGTCGCTGGTGCCGATCTCCAGCTAACGCTCCGGGCGAAAGGCGGGATCACCCTGAACAGGTCGCCAATCTGTCACAGGGCAACACAGAGACAGACAGGACTAACAACCATTCATACACACACACACCCTTGGGAGAATTTAGAGACCAATTAACCTGACAGTCATCTTTTTGGACTGTGGGAGGAAGCTGGAGAACCCGGAGAGAACCCACCATGCACAGGGAGAACATGCAAACTCCATGCAGAAAGACCCCGGGCCGGGAATCGAACCCAGGACCTTCTTGCTGCAAGACAACAGCTCTACCAACTACGTAGCCCCAAATCTTGTATTAGTTGTATAAATTATGTCTTATATGTGTTATTATAAAAGAGAGAGAGACGTAGTTACACTACAGGATGTGTCATAAAACTATTTGGTCAAGACTTTCTGCATGCAGCAGAGAACAAGGGGACATATTTTTCAACCTGATCATTGTTCCCTTACAGTTTTATGGTTAAAATCAAGAGGCACTGATGAAATTTATTAATTAAAATGACCTTTCATCGTGTAGCCATGTTTCAAACAGTGAAGACATCTCATGAGTCAGAATGTTCAATGTTTTGTTATTCTTATTTATTACATAAAAGGTCCAGGCACCACAGTTTCACAGTTTTCCTTTAGAAGACCTTGAGCCTTTTGGAAGGCAGAAAGGAAAACAATCATCTTTCCCTTCTGGCCTGCAATGATTTAGAAAAGCAAAAATGTTTTTCTGTTATTCCTTGACCTAACACTGCACACATCAGTAGGATTGCTTGTTTGAAGTTGCTTTCAAATGTGTTATATTGGAATGCATTTTTTACTAAATAAATTAGTAGGAAAACCTCAACTCCATCTCTCCAAAGGTCTTTGGAAAAGGCAGCAAAAACCACAGCAGCTTCCAGTCCTCTCAGTCCTGCCTTTGAGGAAACAGATCCTTATTCTTAAAAACGTCCGGCTTCCCTCGCTGTTTGCTACTATGTGTCCAGTGTTATCTGTAAAATAACTGTGTTCCTAAAATGTTCAGAACTGATCTAAAGTCAAACAGTATGCTGCAAGTAATTCAAAAAAGAGACAATTTGCACATAAACGAGCTCTTCAAGTTCAACTTCTATAGCATAAAACCAAATTCTGAGATTCCTCCGAAGCCAAAATAATTAAATAGTGAAGGAGTCCACTGCAACAACCTCAGTCTGAATGTGTGAAGCCAAAGCGGCTATCAGAGTCCAAGAGGCTTAAACTGGGTCAAAAAAAAGAATACAGAGTTTCCCCACACACAATGTGGGTTTTTTTTTTTTGTTTTTTTTTTGGGGGGGGGTTAAACTGGAAACGTATAAGACGCTGTTATCTCCGCTCTCGGTTTTCTACTCTCCTATCAAGGACAGCCCTGCGTCTCCAACGCCGAACCATGGATTCGTTCACGCCGAGCTTACGTGCCTTCAACTTAAAAGCGTTATCATATGAACTGTTGTTTCCTTGAAGAGGGGGTAGGATTTTGAAAACATTTCTCCGTCGTGCCTGCCGCTAGCATGTGCTTGTTCTAAATGAAAATTAGCGCTTTCTTCTTTGATTTCCAAGTTTGACTTCCAATAATTCACTTCTTGCTAAACAGCCCCCCCTGGCGGTTGAAGAAAAAATCCACAGAAAAGCCACCCCAGGCAATAAGCCGCATGGTACAGGGGGAAAAGTAGCGGCTTATAGTCCGAAAAATATGGTAGTGTAAATTTCTCTAATGACCCTCCAGTAGGGTGGGCCATAGAACTTAAAAATAAAATATTTTTTTTGTACTAGATCCAATGTTAATCCATTTTATTCTTCTTGCTCTCTTTTGTAAACAACAAATTACAAATGAGAGAAAATAAATGCACAACCCACATATTGAGGCCTTAGTCCTCGTGCCGGTGGTCGCAGGTTCGAGTCCCAGCCTGGTGACATTTGCTGCATGTCTTCCACCTCTCTCATAACCCTCTTTTCTGTCAAACTACTTTCAAATAAAGGCCACTACAGCCAACAAAAAAACCTTTAAAAAAATTTAAAATACTGACCCGAATACTTTATCAGAGTTGGCCTCAATTCAAAACACAAAAAAATCAAAGTTGTAAGTGAAGCACGGTGGCGGCCCTCTGCATGTCACTCTGAACTGTGAAACACAAGGAGAGCTTTGTTGAAAAGAAAAAATCAAACATTTGATGCATTGCCCAGCCCTACCCTCCAGTTGTCAGGGTCATTCTGACCTCATCTGAAACAAGCTGCAAAACATTAGCATAAATGGGAGTCAGAGGTCTACCTCACCCTGATTTTCAAATTCAGCAGCTACAGCTTTAGGAGGACAGGAAGGTGCCAAACAGAAGCATGAGAAGTGGACATATCCAGTAGAGAACTTCATCCAAGCTGTGGCATAAACAAACTACTGTAAGAGCACAAAGCTTTGTTGGGGCCCAATAAATCAGGCCCCCGAATTCGGTAATAGTCAGCAGACTTCAGCTGATTCATAAGAGGAGGAAGTGAAACATTAAGTGCAATAAACAGCAAGTGGTGGCAGTGTCCATCTTATCCTCAGACATCTGCAGGAACAGGAAAGGAAATTCGTCCTGCAACGTAACGAACATCACAACGATTCATCCGAGGGTTTTATAAAAAAAAAGAAAAATCTGAAAAGCTCAACAGCAAAAATCAAAGTCAAGGTTTAGCAGGATGAAAAATAAAATGATGCTTTGATGTTGGAAAAATGTTGAGTTGACTCCCATCATCGTCGTCATCATCTGGGCCGGAGCCTCTTCCTCTGTTACCTCCTCTCCAACATCAGGCGGAAGTTGTGCAGCTGATATATACTGGTGGACAACCTGTAACAGCAGAGAAAGGTTACACTGAGCATGCTCCAGCTGGACCGTTTAGCAACACAGCAACGGTTGCTATGGGAACCTACCTGCCGAAGGCGTTCATTAAAGCCACTATTTCCTGCCGACTGAGCTGGAAGCCCTTCGACGGGCTGTGTTCTGGTAAGTTCTGGATCTCCTTTTCAGAGAAGAGGATCTTCAGAGCCGTGCCCAGACCCTGAGTCTGCATGCAACAGAAAGCCGATTAAGTTGGCAGAAAAGGAAAACTTTTTACTCTGAATAGAAGAGAATTATTGAGGCATCATCAAGTCAACTGTTTCTACAACTTGAACTCCAGAAAACTTCAAATGAAAAGATGTTCCAAACACATGAACCAATCTTTCTATTCACAGCAGAACATAAACAGCATAATAAATGTTTCAACTGAAAAACCTCATAATACTTTAGACTAGGGCTGGATGATTAAACAATAAAGTCAATACTACAATGGGGTATTAGGGCCAGGCTAAAACAATTATGAGAAATAAGTCATAATATCACATAATATTTTTGACTTTATACTCATAATACTACAACTTCAGTCATGTATTACTTTGACTTTATTCTGGAACTATTTTGACTTTATTCTCCTACAACTTTACTCTTGTAATTGTATTTTTTAAATTTATTTATTTATTTTTTACCCTGGCCTTAATACTGTGATCAATACGTGATCAATATGAATAGAAAATACGTCCAATATAATTTTACTGAACTTTGATCCAGAACGGCATGGCATTCTGGGAGATGTAGGCAGAGGAAAGGCTTTAGCTTCACAACCTCTTTAATGGTATCAACTCACTCACTTATTGTTACCTAGCAACAACCTGATGAGTAGAGAGAGACAGAGAGAGACTGACCTGCAGCTTTCCCCAGAGCCGACACTTACTGCAGCCCACGCAGTCCATGATCCGGGAAATGTTTTTGAAATGGAGCCTGAATTCCTCCTGAATGACAGAAAAGGAGACACGGATGTTCAGAGTTCATTTATTAAGCTGGATTTATTGGTAAATTAACTTATATTGCCACTTTTTAGTCATATCGAATGTTCAACATGACAGGAGAGTTGCTATTCCCTTGTGTATTTCCTTGACTCATGACAACTGAAGTTGCTTTTCAAACCGAACTTATGACTAACAACATGAACACTTATTCACCTTGATACTTATTGTACCTTTAATTCTCACCTTTAAAGTCTTGGCCTCCATTTTGTGTCCGGCAAACATGGACTTTTCATCAAAGTGCATTGGGAAACTTCTGGAAGACAAAAGAAATCAACAACTAAAAACTGTTTCACAATATATAAAGCAACACCAATTATTTTATTTATTGATTAATCTATGGATTATTCTGACAACTGAATAATGCATAGATTATAATTTTTTTTTTATTAATGTAGCTTTAGAAATACATTTCTAAAATTTTTATTCCTTCTAAGCAAGAAAGTAAACATTTTATTACTTAAAATGCAACAATGTAGCATTTGTAACAAAGGACACATTTGCAGCTAAAAAGATCCGCCATCAGTACAATGTAGAGCTGATTTAGAGATAATTCTTTTAGATTAATGGATTGATAATTAAATGGCAAAAGGTGCTTAATAGGGGTTTTTTGTAAGCAATTTGGACCGAGTGAAGCTAAAACTAGGTCACTTGAGGCATTCTGGGTAGAACATATTCACAGAAAAAAAAGTTTTTTATCTTAAATGCAAGATGTCTGTATTTTTTGTACATTTTCGGCTTACTACAGCTTTGATGGTGGTGTTCTTTGAGCAAATTACGTTTTTTATAGTTTATCTGCTCTAGTTAACAGTTAGCTGATTCATCACAATTAATCATTTCAGCTTCTGCAGCTTCTAAAGAGGATGCAAGTTGATAAAATTAACAACCTTGTGCCAATAATTACCAGCATGTCTGCATGAGAATCCACAAATGATGCACGTTGGTATGAAAGCTAGTGGAAAGTCTATGGCAATTTCTTACTTGACCTCATTAAAAATCTGCAGCAGCAGCTCTTTGGTTTCTCCATCCTCCTCAGAGCTTCCAGTGTACAAGTTGACAATCGCTCGCTCGAAGTACGGCGCCACCTTGGAGAGAGCGCGCAGCTCTATGAGGTACAGGAAGTAGAGGTTCTTCAGCCGCCTCGTGCCCTCGCCCTTCGTCTCCGCCGTGTCGAAGCGGCGGCGAAACTCCTGGATGTTTGGGCCCCACACCGTGCGACCCCAGCCCTCTGACATCACAGACAGAAACACCTCCATTTCAAGGTTATTATACTTAACTAAAATTAACAAAATAACAAAAAATAAAATAGAGAAAACATTTTATTAACTGAAACAATTTATGGGGAAAAACTATAACTGACTGGAACTATATCACCTTTATAAAACTAACTAAAATATACTGAAATTACAGACATAATATCTCTCTTTTTTGTGTTTATCAATCAATTCATTAGCTTTTGAACTGATGTGAAACAATTTCTTTCCCCACACAAACAGTTTACGTCAACAATCTGCAAAATTACGGTATCCCATAATCCTCCTGGCAGCATTTATGCTAGTCTGCAAAATGGCGACAACAAAATTTGAGAGAAAACACCAGTTGGATGTTATTCAACAATAACTGAATAATTTCTTTTTTTAAACGGTATCGACTGTTGAGTGTTCATTACCCAATCGATATAAACATAATCACAATACAATACTTTGATCTTTTTGAATTCTGCACCTAAAAACAAACTAAACCTACTACTGTAAATATTAAAAAGTAACTTAAAACAAAACAATATTTAACTACTAAAAATTAGCAATCACAGAAGAGTGTAACAACCGAATTACACAAAAACTCAACAAAATAAAGGTAAATTATAATAAAAAATCCAAAACTATTATAACCATGCCCCATATAACTAGTTGCAATTCATAACATGAATCTGCCAAGAAAGTCTTTTCTTGGAAAACAAAAAGAGGGAAATAAATTATTG
This sequence comes from Gambusia affinis, assembly GCF_019740435.1. Classification (NCBI taxonomy): domain Eukaryota; kingdom Metazoa; phylum Chordata; class Actinopteri; order Cyprinodontiformes; family Poeciliidae; genus Gambusia; species Gambusia affinis. Next base: position 4,685,027 of record NC_057871.1, read on the forward strand.
CGAATGTTGTGGATTATGACTGGATTTAGTGTTTTAGAGTGTGTTTATGTTCATACCGTCCAACAAGAACTCTGCACACAGGTGGATGTTGATGCTGCTGTGGAGGCCTGAGATAAGTCTGTAGAAAACTCTTTTTTCCAAACATAAACCTGGACAGAAAGAGCACTTGTTCAGTTTTTTATCAAACTGCAAACACCAAAACTATGTGGGATTAAATCCAAACCAACAAATCATGTAAATTAGCTTCTCTTTACCTACTGCGTTACAAATGATCATATTAAGAGTCTGCAGAAATGTGATTGTGAATCTTCTTAGCTTCCAACTTGATGAAGTGACTTGTGGAAAATGCTCTCAGGCCAATGACGGCTTTTGGCAGAAGTTGGGAGCTAAAGATTGAACTCAAGTAAGAGTAAAACCACTTCAAACTATCTTTATTCTAGCAAAAGTTAAAAGTCGCCGTCCAAGAAATTACTACAAGTATTTGGTAAAAAGTTCTGAGTAACTGATCAAAACACTTATTATTCAAAAATTACATAATCAAATGCATCAAAATATTAAGTTATGTGGAAATGTGGGTATTCTAAAGAACAAAATTAAAATAATTCATATAGACAACATAATTACAAAACCAAGCAAAAGAAAAATGTTTCCAAATCTGTTTCTTTCAATATAAAACTTTCAAAACTTTAACAAAAGGAGGTGGAAAAGTGAATCAAATAAAATTACTGGAATTAAATGAGCTCACCTTCCAGCCACTTGTAAAAGCCTTCCCCTGTGGCATCAGAAACAGAAGTAAAGATTCTTAATCTGAGTTCACAATTAAAAATGACGTCTTGTGCAGCCAGTTGTTTCACTCACCATCATCGTCTCCTGAAAACAGAGCAATGAAAGGAAATGTACATTAATGTCATTAAAATAACTAAATTTAATGAGGAATGTTTTGTTTTGTGGTGGCCGTTTTACCCCCATGATGCATTCATGTCAAAACGTACATTAGACTACTAATCCAGTCCAACTAGCATCCCTAACGCTTGTATATATACTGTTACTAATTACAATTTGTCAAATGATAAAATCTATTTTTAATCACCTTTAATCAAAACCCCAGTGCAAACAAATTATAAACCCTGGGTTGACTCTTATCTATTACTGTCATTAAGATCTTTGATTTTACTGTCTGTTGTTCCTTGTTGCTTTTCCTGCTGAAGTGTTTTTTGTTTTTTTTTTTACTTGTTTCTGACCAGACCAGGGGAATTTAACACACACTGAAGAACTCAACTTCTAATATCCACACTGATTTTCTGCTTATGTTGAACATAATATGTTTCCTCAGTAAATGCAGCTCTAAAATAGTTAAAATGACCACCAGTGTTCAGAAAGTCTGCTCCAGTCTCAAATGAACATGGGTTCTGTGGCGGTGCTGTCCGTGGTGCTGAACTGGACCTTTTTTTTATATCAAGTAAAAAGCTAAATATTATTTTTGCACTGCTCATGGTGGCAGAATGTAAGAGCAGCTCTGTCACATTAGTTCTAATAATTTTCTAGACTTTATTTTTTTTTGTTGAGCTTTGGACAGTTATTTATTCTGAATGCTGCATAGCTGGAAGGATTTTTGCTCACATTTATTTTTTACAGTTATGATGCGTAACCTTTTACTACTTGGTGCATCTGATTACAAATAAAAACAAAAGTTGTGTTGGACGTTATTATTGTTTAGTTTTCTTTCTAATGGGTTTTTCATGATATTATTGAATCTCTCTTAGTGTCTCTTTAATCTTTAATTGCTCTTTTTGGACCAGGCAGCATTTCATTTAGTTTGCATCCACTCTTATTGATTTCTTGTGTTTTGTTTTTGTTTCACAGTTTTAAGAAAGACCAACTTAAACCAATCTCTGAAGCTGTGTGAGGTTCCTTGCTGCCTCAAACGCGCCATCACCATCCCGCTCCCCACGAAGCCCTCGGTTACAGGATTTGAATTACTCCAGACCTGCCACACGGTTGGCTGTGGTCATGAAATCCTTAGAGCGACTGGTTCTGTCGTCACGGGCCCCCCGCAGGGCCTCTTGCCGTTTCATTACAATTCATCAGTTAATCAGACAATGCAGGTTTACAGTTCTGCACCATCACTATTATCCAGGCACTTCAGCCTGAATGTGACCTAGCATGTTTTTGTTTTTGTTCATTAATGTAACTGAGTTTGACTTCATAAATCAACAAAATAATTGATTCTTTCGTTTTTGTTTTTTTTTATTGAATGTTCTGTCTGTGTCCATTAGGAGATTTTAAACCCAGTTTTGTGCCTTTCACTCCAAACATTTAAACTTGACTTACCTCTACTGGGAGCCAAAGGGTTCAGAGGTCGGTACACTGATCTGGGCCTGCCACAGAAAAGCAAACATTTATTAAACACACACAGACAAATAAGAAAAACTTTGTTTTGTTGTCGAACGTCTAGCTCACTGGTCTGCAGCCCAAGGCCCTTTAGAGCCCCTCTGTGGTTCCTAACATGCTTAATAACGGACTAATATATTTTAAAATGTAAAATTGTAACATTGCCACCAGAAAATTGCATTTATTGTCCAATAATATGAAACTATTTTTTGTCACTAGGATGCAAACTACATTGAAAAAAATATCCTAAATTTGGGAACATAATTGTAATTTTTGCTCTGTAGTTTTAAAATCTAAGCAGGTTTCATATGTTATAAAAACAAGCCATTTGGTTATAAAGTTGTTGAGGTTGTAAAGTTTTCAGACCCCTGATCTAGCAGATTTGTTTTCTGATGCTAAAATTCAGCCTGAACCTTGAATGAAATGTGACAGCGCTAATGTTTGTCTGGTCTCACTTGAAGCAGTTTTCCTCATAGATGCTGTTCCACACCCTCCATGCAGAAGCCCCTTTATAGCCGGTGTATCGCTCAGGATTCAGCAGCAGATCCACATACTCGGCATCTGGAGAGGTTTCATCTGAAATAATTCACACATAGTAATATATAAATGTTTTATGGTTCCTATTTCTCCCATCAATAAAGACTCCTCTTTATGCAGCAGTAATTTAGCTTGAATTTCCAGTTTACATCCTGCATTACCAACCAGAAGAAACAAAGAGTCTTTTTTTCATCCGAACCACTTTACTGTTGACTGAGGAAGATCCTGCATCCTCCACTTTTTGTGCTGTTTCAACCATTCAACTTTCACCATAATCTGCTCATGCAGGACATTACGGCTACGTCGTCTGATATTCGCATCTTCTACGGTTTAGGAAATATTCAGTTTTTTATGATCATCTTGGGCCTTGTTGAAATGAATGGAAAGTCCCATAATTTCTGAAAAAATCTGCTACAAACATCACAGCTAACTACTTCCACATACTTTCAGCTAGAAACAGTATTCAAACTTTAAAATATAGTCATATCCCTTAATTACTTCTGTTTATTTCAGCCTTTTCATATCTTTTACAGATTTCATATTAGACATAAATATTACACATATTAGAGTCAACAGAATTATTTCTGTTTGCTGAACATCCGAGTGATGAGAGACGGAATATGTCAGAGATTATTTATTAATGTCTTCATTAATTCGTAGCTGAGAATAAGAAGGATTTTACCGTCTAGCTCACAGAAGTGATCCTGAGCATCATCATGCCTCGCCCAATCAACAAAGGCCTCTTTGCTCTGGTTACTGTAAGAAAGAAAAACTTAAAATGAATGAAAAGAGACAAAATGAATGCATCCATCATTAAGATCCCAAATGTTCAAAATGTTCAGCCAGTGAAAACAAAAACGAGACGCTTTGAAGAGCAGAACGTCATTAAGATCAGAGCTGAACCAGAAACATGTTAGGACATTTAAAGTAAGTTACCCAATATCCCCATTAGGGCTGAATGATTAATCACATTGATCTTGATGAATCAATTATTGAAATAAGTGTTTGGAAATTAATTGCTAACTGAACTACACAGACTTAAAAAAGGCCATTTTCTGGGAATTTTTTTTTGTTTCACCCAGTTCAAATTTACTAAAGGAATGTCATGTTATTGCATTTTAGGAAATATTAATTTTCTTATTTAAAAATGTAATTGGTATGTTTATTTCCATCTTTTAATGCATTGCCAATTTAGTATAAAAAAATTGAGTACGGTAGTTTAATGAAAAATATGAAGCATGTGGCAATTTTTATGATTAATCACCAGAATAATCAAATGAATAGATAAAATAATCACTAGTTGCAGCCTTTACATATTGGCTTGTAAAGGATGCAGTCCTGAGAAACTAGCTGTTAGTCTTTTATTGCTTGAGGATGATTTCCCTTTTCTATAAACTCACTGCCACCTGGCATCAGTGGAAAGGAAGCATTACTAATAATAATATCACAACGCTTCACTTAAAAAAGTCATTGTTCAGTTTCAGGGAGTGGTAGCTGTGCCAGGGTCCAGGAGATGTAGGTACTTTTTAACTTGCTTCTAAAATCACATTGCACTTTGAAGATGGGGTACACAGCATCTCCAGCAGGAGTCTGACCCCTGACCTGCAGCCAACAGAGGCGGGTCAAGGTGTGTGGTCTGACCTCAAGGTGCTGTTGATGGCGCCGAGCTTATTGGCCTGCTCACACTCAGCCTCGTCCAACATCGTGTTGGCTGCCTGGGAGTACTGAACACACACAAGGAGGCAGCATGAGTTAGCATGAGCTAACAAGCAGAATTACAACGCCTTTAAGTAATCACAAACTGCTTCAGCCTGTGGGTAATTTCAATTTCACCTAAAAACAACAACAAAAAATATCTTTGACTTTCACCTGTTTTACCTTGACAAACCGTCAAGACTGGAGTTTTAATATCCCACCCCTTTTCAAGAATTTACAGAATTAATCATTTTCCACTAAATTATAAAAACAAACAGCTGTGATAATAAAGCTGAACATGGAGTCTATAAATATTTACATGATTTTTCTTTAAGGCCCATCATGAACACTTTCATTTGCTTGATTTGGGTTTTGTTAGAAGAGAAAGTGAAAACAGGAGCTTCACTTTTTTTTAGCTTCTTCCTACAAGAAGAGACCTGGAAATTTGGGGTCACCAATAGCAGTTTTCTGGCCTGTCGTCAATCTGTCGATCTGTAAAAAGCCTGATATTCAAATTTTACCCAATGCTGATTTTTCTTGTCTGAAAAGTCGCTAAATGTAGCAACAAAGTTGCTAAGTTGTCAACAGTGGGGTTATAATTGTCAACTGTGCAGATGCAGATGTGACTTTGTTAAAAAGAAATTAAATTAAATTAAGAAAGTCAGGGTAAATTTAAAAGTTTCTTCAGGTTTTTTCGTACACTAGAATCGATGTGGTTCATTACATTTAAAACAGCTGAATCAGACGGCTAAACTCTGCACCCAGTTGTAAACAGAAATTTATTTTAAGAGGTTTTCTTACCTTGTTGTAATTTCCAGACTTAATGCCAATAGGAACTTTACTCTGCAAAACAGACATTAACAGAGTCAGCACCATATTTTTTATTTTATTTATTCATTTATTTCAAAATACAAAATGAAACAAGCAGCCAGCTGAACATGAGGAAAGATCTGCATACATAACCAAGAACACAATAATTTGCTTGTCACTACTTTTCTGTCTGAAAATTAACACATCAGCATTTAATAAATTATCTCAATTTAATAAAATATATCACTTACCGACTCTAGTTATGAAAAAGTTGTAATTAAAACCAAAAATAAACTTCAGCAGATCAACTGAAAATTGCTTGTAGTGATAACTTACATAGAACTAAATAGTGGTATAAAGTTTCCAGTTCATTTAACTGAATCTGTGATGCGAGTGTGGGTGAACTCTGACCTCTGGGCAGGGCTCCACATGGCAGTCTTTGATGGAGCAATGTCCATCATCGGGCCAGAAAGGACATGGACGCTTCAGGTTCACCTGGGAAAAAACAAACACGGGGTCACTGCGTCTTAAAGACATTCTGGTGATCATGACGGCTTCACAGCTTGAATTCAAGACTCACTTAACTCTACAAGTACTTTATGCTTGGTTGGATATATAAACAGACTCATTGTGCAGAACTGACATGAACAAAACATGGAAGTTGGGATGGAATTACAAAAGACAGAAAAATATTTTTATAAAGGTGTCTTTCATTTCAGTCATCCCCTTGTATTAAAGCAAGGCTACAATATTTGTGGTTTAATTATGACAACATAGTCATAACAGTAGCAGAATAAAGACTAAAGATTTTACCAGAACATCTTAAAATGTAATTTTGAAGAAAAAAAAGTTTCTATAGTTACTGAACTAACTTCAGCAGCTCTGCAGTTCTTTCTTTGAAATATTCAGCCATTTGCTCAATTGTTTCAAGGTCCTGCTGCTGATAACAATTTGATGCTGATGTGTTAAAAATTTTTCCTCATCTGTAAAACAAATACCAAAGTATAACTTCAAAAGATGCTCAACATTCCTCAGTTGATTTTTTGTTATTTTCTTATGCAGGGGTTTTCATAAAATTATTACATTCTCCTAATACTACAACTTTATTCTGGAAACAATAAACTCATTATCCTTGCATTATTTTGAAACATGCTTGTCAAGTAAGATGATAGGCTTCACTCTTAACTATGGAAACCCAAAGAGCGCATTAGCAAGAAAAAAAAACAGTAGATTTTCCAAAACTTACAACTTCAAAAACAAAAACTTTGATGAATCGATTTATCACTTTGAATTACAGGCATATTTTTACCTTTGTTTGAATTAGTGTGCTCCCACTTATCTTAATGCTGTTACACCTGAATTTTCTCACTCTTTGACAGCAAATTACATTTCTATTCTATTTTATTAGTAATAAAACAAAACAAATGTGATTTCAAAGCCCAGGGAAACTCAAAACATCTAAGCTAATAGGACGTAAACCTTTAAAAAAGAAAAGGAAAATTATGCCAGTGATGAATGTGACGCCTTCCATTGATTATATTTATTTCTACCTGCTGGATAATGTTTAAAGCTCTGACTGTAAATTACACTGATTCATAATCCGCTTACCTTGTAGTATCTGAAGTAATCTCTCTCCGCCAGTTTCTTGATGCGAGGATAAATCTTGAAGTTGTTGAAAACGTCAATGCTTTCGACATCACAGAAGCAGTCGTCGAGAACCCCTGTGAGCTAAAGAAGAGCACAAAAAACAAGGCAAATTAGCTGAACATTCAAGGTAATTTATTTACTTCAGAAAAGTTCATGCTAAACTTCAAATCCTACAACAGTAGGTTGATAAAGGCCCACGAAATGTCATTACGTATCCAAATAAACTGCCCTAAACATCTATCAGAATGACAAACTGGAACATAACAGCATGTGACATATTTAGGAAAAAATATACAACTAAATAAAATGTGAGATTTAAGCATTTAATTTACCGAAAGAAGAGATGGAATGAGATAGGAGTTGAGTTGTGTTGCAACAGCAGGTTTGACACACAAACCACCACCAGTTTGAACCATCGTTAATAATACTTTCAACACACAATGTGTTTTCTTATCGGAGCCCAGAGAAACAAAAAGAAACCCCAACCCATTCGATCAGACATGGCAACGCTGAGGTGAGCCTCTACTACAACAAAAACCTAAACCAGAGAACATTAAGACGTCCAGCAAACGTTTAGAGAACGTTGTAGAGTTTTCTTTCTTATGCAAATCTGCTGTAACACACCGAGGTAAACAGGTGGCTTTGTTTCAACAAGTGATTTAGCAAACTAGAAAACAGATCATCCAAATTAATGTTTAAATATCCGATTCACTGTTTGAGGTTGGAAGAACAAGACTAAGAACATAGTCTGAGATGATGAAGAAACAGAAAATGGAATAAAATAGGCCTTGATGAAAATGTTTACTTATGGAGCAAATAAAAAAAATCTAATACTAAAATTATGAAGATTAATTTTATTTGTACAGGTAAATTATTCACAGCCCTGGAATATTAAAATTTTAAATATTTTTTATTGTACCACTAAGTTTGTCTTTGTCCGAAAGTAACAACTTAAAAAAAAAATTATTTTATTTGACTTTTATTAAATGTTCTATTAAATCAATTCAAATACTTTATTAGTCCCACAGGGAAATTGAATGTTGTAACTCATTTTATCCAAGTTTCTGCAAAACGTTGCTATAGATGCCAATAGCTGTAGGTAGGAAGGATCTCCATTAACAGTCAGTGCTACAGCGAAGCTGAAGAAGCCTCTGACTGAAGAGACTTCATAAAGAGGATGCACAACGTTTCAAATAACGCAGTCTTTCTCAATAATGTAGTAAATCTATTAGCATTATAACGATAAACACTTCAGATAATTATGGACCATTCTTTGAATGTTTTCAATATTTGGAGGAGTTATCTTTAGGAATGAGCTTAGAAAGCAGTCATCACTCAAATTTCTCTTCATAGCTTCTCTATCAAGTCAGAACTTTGACTGGGCCTCTCCAAAACATAGATAATACCTTCTGGTAAAATGAAAAAAATAACATTTAAGCTAAATGTTTAAGAGGCACCCATTTACAACAACCATCAGCTTTTATTCAGAATTATAAACGCAAATTCATTCTCATAAACAAACATTTAAATATATTTAAATATTTAAACAAATAGTTAAAGTAAAATGCAGTCAAATTCAGTTTGTAATACAAATTATAGCTTAAAAAAAAACCTTAAAAAGGCAATCAATCCTCCGGAGAGAACATGTTTAAAAAACAGAAAAGAACGACTCGGTTTCAACAGACAGAAACTTCCAGAAACCCTGAAGTGATCAAAATGTGGTTTGAGTGGCGAAAAATACGGAAGAACTGTGTTTTTGTAGTAATGAAACTAAGAGAGAATGAGAGATAAACTGACAAGATCTAAGGAAGTGGTACGATTTATAAGATGATGAAATACATTCTGTATTTTCTACTTCTGAGAAGTGAATGTAAGATATCCTAGAAATCGACTAGATATTTGATTTAAAGAACATTTCCTGGTCAAACAGCAAGAAAGTTCCTCTTTGGATGCTTTAGTATAAATATGACAAACCATGTTTTAATTCTATATAAATGCTCATTTTTCATGCATGGAGAACAATTTTTACAGAAGCCTTATAAATCACTTGAATTAGATGCAGAATTATCTTCAGATTTATGACAAGATGTACCTGAAATTTAAGGTTTGAGGCATTTACCATGGAAAATGTGTACTGGTTCCTCAAATAATATTGAAACGTATTTTTCTACAAATACATTTCTATACTTTCAAGATATCAAGATACTGAACCCCTGAACAAAATCAGAGCATAACATTTCAGTTTATTCTCTTTAAAGTAGTAGAATGGTTATTTATATTGCTTTAAAACCTTCTAAGTGAAAAACAATGTATATGTATTTTCTCATTTTTGATGTAAACAGAGCAGAAGCAGGACCACATTTAGCTTGTATTTCTAAGTCTCTTGTTATTCATTGTGGAGAATAAACATGGAGAAAATCTAATCAAAAACTTTTAAACTTATGCATTAACCTTCAAACAAGAATAGCTTTATAATTCTTGGTCAGATATACGTTGGCTACGTCTCGGTCGTCTGCTGCGTCTACGGCCTGAATTTGCATCAGATGAAAATCCGTCAGTCAGGGTTACGTTGGCGCATTACTGGAAATACTTCCACAGGTTGAAATTATTTACTGAGGTTTCAAAAGGTATTGTATGTTACAAACATTTCTGTTGACTCACCGGTAAGATTAGTGTTTCATTTTCGGAATCAAACCGATTAATTACTCAAGAAGTTAACATATGTGACAAACAAGGGGTTCAATTAGACATAAATGAAGAAATGCATAAAATGTATTAAGTGGGCATATAATAGTACCAAATTAAACTCTTTATGAAAACTCAACTTACTTTTTTAGTTGTTCTTTATTTTTTGTTTATGAAAACAAAATGTTGAAATTAACTACTGAATTAGGAAGTAAACTTACAAAATAATCTAAAGACAACTTACAACAACATTTACACAAATAGATATAAATAGCACAGGTGTAGCAAACACTGAGGAATACCAGTTTGTCTTGTTATTGCAACAGAGGCATAAAAAATTAAAGTAAAGCTGACCTTTGAGTGCAGCAGTCCACTGAAAGCCAGCACCATAATAGAGTACCCAGTTGTTCTCAGCATCATTTCCTTCTTCTGATATTATTAACAAAGTTCTCCTTTTGTTGGTGAAACTGCTCTCCATATGCTGGGGCAGAGCAGAAGTGTTTCTGTAGGCAGAACTGTCATAACTAACCAACAGTTCAACCCCGGATATGGCTCCACCTCCAAAAGAACCAAACCCCGCCTGTCGGAAGCGCTCTGATTGTAGTTTTAAGGGGAACTGTGCCCTTTGTAAAGCAATAAAACACAGCAGAGTAAAAACTACAACTCCCATGAGCAGGTAAAGGGGAGAATGCGGCCTGCAGCCAATGAGAACACACCACGATTTGGACTTGTCCTTGGGAGTCAGACCTGTTTGAGCTAAAATTAAAAAACCATTAGGTTCACACCCACACAAAACCCGAATGCTGTTAGAAATAAAAACAAGGCTTTGTGTGGCAGTGAGATGGCTCGTGTCCTGAAGAGTTGCTGCAGCACACCTGGATCAGAGGTTCTGATCCAGAACTGCTTCTTTCATTTAGCAGAACAGAAGTTGGGACTTAGAAAAGTTGCAGGATAGCGGGAGACCAGAGATCCTGACCTGCACCGTCAATATTTGATATACAAAGTGCTGCATGGAGACACAGAACTGAAGGTAGCAACATAATAACACGCAATTCTGAGTAAAAACAAACATATTTTCACATAAAGCGACTAAAAAGCCCCGTTTACAAGGTGTCCTTACATGACAGAGGCAGCTCTGATCCGCACTGTCCGACTCGCTGCTCTGCTGCTCGTTGTGCTGCGTTTGGGGTCTTCCGCTGTTCTGTTGAAACCAACCAAAAACTAAGTTCCTCAGAAAGCAGATGGACAGCAGAACCCAGCAGGCTTGTGCAGTTATCCTCCACATCCCTCACGGAGCAGGGCTGTCAACGATGGACAAGGAAAAAAAACAAACTTCCGCCTCTCTCTGTTCGACTGCGATCTGTGGGATGTTAGCCACCGGGCTAACTGTGGCTAATATTGAAGAGTCCGCTCACACTGCATAAAAACACACAGAGGCACGCTGAAAGAACGGAACATGTCTTTCTAAGTTTGTGGCCACCAAATATCCATCTTTCTTTCGATTAAAACATACAATTACGGTCCTTCCTTCCGGAAAAAAACAGTTCCCATCGTTTTTCTTCTACGCTGCTCTGTTCTTCTTCTTTTTGTTTTATGGCGGTTGGCAAACAACTTATAGGTGCATTAGCGCCACCTTTCAGCCTGGAGTATGAACCACGCTGCTCTGTTCTTCCAGTTTTTTATTGACGGTTGCAAAGCAACGTTTTGGTGCGCAACCGCCACCAACTGGAATGGAGTGTGGGAGGGGATACTAAATATTTACATAAAGTTTAGTAAAACTACAGAATGCAACCTTTATTTTTTTTTTTATAGAAATGATTAGTTTAACATACTTGTTAAAGTAATCAAATATGTAACATATTTGTTAAAGTAATCATTATGCCGTGACAACATAATATAAAACAGATAACCTGTGAAAAAAATGAGCTGACTTACCAGTCCTCCTACAGAAATACACCACTCAGTGAAAAACAACCAATCAGAGCCGGAAGGAAAGTATTAGAGTTGTCAATCACTCTTTTGTGCAACTCCTCTCTCTTGCACTTTCCTAAGCTGCAGCTGGTTCACCAGTGCTAAGGTCAGTTAACATGACCATTTATGACAGCGGATAAAATTTCCTTTATTGGTAAGTTATATTTCCACCATTAGCACATTGAGCAGCAAGTGCATGAGGATGATTGACACTTCTAAGACCCTTCTCCAGGGTCTGATTGGTGTTTTTTGTTCAGAGAGGTACAGTTTTGCAGACTGCAATAGTACCTCAGGGAGGAGGTGGAGTATGATCTTTTCTCAGATTATTTATCTCATTTTACACCATACTGCAGCTCCATCCACAGTTTTACATTATATCTGTTTTAGTTGTTTTACTTTATGCTACCTGGAAGAAAAAATATTAATCTCATTCAACTTTTCAGACTTTTTCTTTTACTTTCCTTTCTTCCATTTTTTCATTTATTTTTTCCTTTTCTTTCCGTTCTTTTCATTTCCTGTCAACCACACAAAAAGTTAGTGCATCCAAACTGTTGGGTAGCAGCAGCCTTGATATGTCTTAAAATGAACCTAATCACAAAATACATTGGTAAACATGGAAAAATATACAATTTGCATATAAATTTGGTTACATTTCTCTGCAACTAATCAGTTTTCTCATTATTTTGTAAATTTACTGAACATTTAAAGTTTGTTTTATCAATAAATCAATCAAATTATACTTGCATAACACATTTCAGCAACAAGGCATTTCAAAGTGCTTTACATCATAAAAACATTATTTTAATTAATTTAGTTGATATTTACTGAAAAGGAAATATCGGAGCAGATTTTCTGATGTTTTTATTTTGTGATTGTTCTGACAAGCATAAACACCTTTTAAAATATTTCTTTACAAACCTCAGAATTATTGTTATTCAAATTAAATTACATAACCAGCTGTTTGGTTTGCATGCATACATTTGTGCATAACCTCAAATTTCGTTGTCTTGCTTAATTTACCCCTTTTTTAAATTAACACATTGTGTTATTTTTAGATTTTGTGTCTCTGACTGTTAACAAGCCCATTTCTCTAGATTAATGAGCAACGTTCATCAAACCGAATGAGTAAAAACTCAAAATAAGATAACAGGTTGTTCTTTTTCTTTTAAAAATTATGACATGTTGTTCAATCCATCATAAAGTTTTCTTGGTGTTTTACTGAAGCCAGTAAAATTTTAAAATAGCAGCTAATTAATATGAAAGTAAATGGGTTTGTTCAACACACTCTTATACAAATTAAACAATCAGTATGAATAGAAAGTTTTTTATGTATATAAAATACAGTCATATTCAGCACACTAGAATACATATTCTGATGAGACTTGTTTGTCAGATTAAGAATACCTTTTAATCTAAAAAAACAACCTTTAAAAAGGTCAAATAATGGCATCTTGTAATAAAATGAACTATGATCTTAATTGATTTTGTACAACAAACAGGGGCAGCTAAACCCAGAATGGTTTCTCCTTAGATGTGACATGCACCAGTTCTGATTTTTGTTTTATTTAATGTTAAATTCAAGTAATAATCTCAATAGTCTGGTTTGACAAAACCTAAACATTACAATGAAAATCCAAAAGCATCAGTTCACCAAATAAATCCAAAACCAACAGAAATCACATTTTAATAACAAGCTGCAAGCTATGGTGCTTTGTCTTCACAGTTTAATTGTTTCAGCTGAATCTCTCCATCTTCGCCTCGCTCTGCATCGCTTTGTATGTGCCTGCAAAGAAAATAAGAGCAAAGACAAAGTGAAGTAGGTGTATATCTGAAAATAAATAAAAACTTAGGATAAGAAAAGCTAAAAGCTATGATGCATAAATGTAAATTCTCCTGCACAGCTCTGGAATCAACATTTTAAATTAACCCTCATCATTTTTTATGGGTCACAAAAATATAATTAATCTATGTGAAATGAAAAAATATGTTTTTTGTTTTAACAACCTTGGTATATTCCACACTGAACTTATGTCATGTTTGTAAGGAAAAGGCATTTATGAGTTCAGCAGCAGATTCAGCAATTTCTGATTTTATTTTGTATTTATTTTTGTATTTATTTATTTGAGAAACTAAACTCCAAATTATTATCGGAAAACCTACCTATTCGTTGATTTTTCTGTAGAGCACACCAAAATTTGAAAAAAAATACTTTGTTCCCTAACCCAGACAAATACCAGGGTTTTACAACAGAGGTCATCAAAGGTCAACCAGCCACCTCATATTTACAAAATCAAGCAAATTTGGGGTCAATCAACTGAGCTATAAATATTTCAGCTGCCCAAACCAGCAAAAATATAGTAAAATTAAATTATATCAATTATGCTTGATTTTGTTAATGTTGGAGCTGGGGGACAAGTAATTCTTTAGTGACCTCTGGAAACATGTTTTTTATTATAATGGCACAAATGAAAATCACAAGCCTGCACAAATGTAGCGCAGTTTATTGGCACCATATTTCAATCAACTGTGGACAAATGCATACCTTCCCTCCTCAACATCAAGAATATTTTCTGGCAAATTGACGTTTAGTGTTTCTGGAAGGAGAAAAACCAAGCTGCCACTGATGATTCCAATCCCAGCGAAGATCACAGGAGGCAGAAGAAACCAAACATCTTCCAGCAGCATGACCATCGGGGCTAGGGAGCCTCCGAACCGACAGAGACAGGAGGTGTAGCCCAAACCACATTGCCTTCACAAAAAAAAACAACAAACCAGGTGTTATGAAGTGCTTTTCTGACTAAATCTGACTAAAGCTCACAGTATTTTTTGCTCTTACACAACTATGACTGAATGCAGTTTAAAGTGCTTTAGAGTCCTCTGGATTTGATAAAGCACGGTACAGGTAGTAACATGCGTGTAGGCTACATGTCAGTTTTAGCTAGCAGATAACAGCTACATTAAGCTAAGCTAATGTTGCTAGTTTGCCAGTAAACACAGATTTATTTCTTAGTATTACACAAAGGCGGGTAGAGTACCAAAATTTTTAATCCAGTAATAATTGTAATGTACTTATATTGTTAGGTTAGACAGGAACGAGGTGAGAGCTAGTTGTAAGCTTGTGCCATTTTTATTGTTGTCATAGGAACTGTCATGACAGTTACATATGGAAAGTAACAGGTAAGGATACCTAAAAGATGGCACTCAGCTAATAGTGACTATGTATGCTAAAAGTTTGGGTTGTAAGTTTAGGATGACAGGAGTTTACCTGAGTACAGTTGGATAGAGTTCAATTGAGTAGAGGAATGCTGTGGTAAATGCTGCCTCAGAGAAACCTTTCGCCACCACAGCAATGCATGTTCGAATCACAGAGTACTCTAAAAGGAAAAGGTCACATTTCTGAACATATTCATGCACAGGCATTTATCTAAAATTTTTAAAAAATAAATTAACCTAAAGGTATGACAGTGTTTATTCGACGCCAATTATATCCAGGGTGAAAAATGTGAGGATTTTGGCCGGGATTTCAATAGCAGCATAGATGAAATGAGTGAGATAGATGCTGACTCCGAATCCTGAAATCTTGAAACTGATCCCATAGTAGAGGAAGGAAACAGCAAACCTGCAAGTACAGACATACACAGACTTTATTTTCATTCAGATGTACATTTGAAATGTACTTTTTGAGCAAAATTTTGGTGCAAGGCTCCACTAATGCTAAAATAAATAAGGAATTTAGTAACATGGTTAAGATAAAAACCTTACAGAAACCTGCGGCACAGACAGCAGTAGTACTAGTAGAAGTAGTAGTAGTAATAGTAGTAGTACTAGTAGAAGTAGTGGTAATATTAAAGGTTGATTTAGTACCAGGACAGCCCAGAGAGGAGAGTGATCTTCCTTAGTTCAGGGGTTCTGATCAGGTCCAGGTAGGTGTGGTTCTTCTCTACCACTTCAGTGACGGTTACCTTCCTTAGAACCTGAAACAGCATCACAGTTCATCACTAATTTGTCTGATTTATTCAGGTGGCACATTTTAAATTTAGCTACCTTTGAAGCGAGAATGCCAAGTGGAATAACGCAAACATTACCCTGCATCACTCTTACATCACCTACATATCAGAGCTTTATATACATACACACAGATTAATAATTTAATTTTATTGTTTTTTACACCTATCTATATTTGTTACACTTAATTTGCTTAATTTATTTTCAAAACTGATCTCCATATGCTTTTAAAAGGGAAGCATTGTGTGTTTTCTAGACACATATGTCATTTTATAGTGCAATCAAGTAACTGTTACTTTCAGTTTTTATAAAAATACTACATATATCAAACATGACTTGATTTCATAATTTGACACCTGGAAATTGAGCCTCTTCTTTTTAAGAAACTCCTAATCTCTCTCTGTGTGTGGGGAAAGTGTGAGGAAGGGCTGCTTTGTAAGAGGAACATTTATGAATGTTGAATGTTGAAACAGAAACAGGAGATTCAAGGACTCCTCAAACATGCATGAAAGAATCAAATCAACACTCCAGTTAGGTTTTTGAAGACAGAATAACATTATAACATAAAGCAAGAAAAAGTTCATCTTTACTTCAGTGTCCAGTTTGGCTGCGCGTTGATCGGTCTTGTTTATTTTAACACATTGAACCAAATACTTTTTTGCTTCCTCTATCCTGCCGTTAGCCAACAACCAGCGAGCGGACTCAGGCAGCCACCTGAAGGAAAACAGAGATTACTGTCTCTCATTCTTATTGAAACAAAAACTGCAAATGTTAAGGAGAAGAACAAAATATCGCACCAACAACAGATGATGGTAACAGCGCAGGGCACCGTCACTGCCAGCATTAGATGCCTCCAGTCTCGTATGAAATAGGCAAGTAGAGCCAGGAGCATGTTTCCAGCGCTCCACGACAAACTCATAATGGTTCCCGTAAAGGTACGGTGCTTTATATCTGTCCACTCAATACCTTAGCATGTAGATAAATAATGGACATATTCAATTTAGCACTGAGGAACTCTATAATTCTCTTAATACTCATAAAACATGACTAAATCAATTATAAAAAATGATTTGAGTAAAACTTTTAATCTGCTGGTACATTCAAATAGCTCTGTATGAATTTTAAAGTTTAAACAAATGAGAATACTAAATAAATAAGGTATGTGACTTCAAAATATTAAGTATGTGACCACTTACACAAATTTGGTTGTACAACGTTTAGTTTGTTTTTAAAGCCTGCATATTTATTGAATGTGAAATGGGATGGTTACCAAGAACTATTCCGATAATCGACAGCCCACTGAGGAATAAGCCGGAGAGCGCTCTGGAAATAGCAAACATGATGTAGGATGTGGACCAGGCAGCAGTGGCTCCCAACAAGGTGGAGGCAATTAAAGCCACCACAAGCATGGGCTTTCGACCAAACCTGCAACACACAGAACATAAAACACAAGTAGCAACAAGTTTGAATTGTTGATATTCAAACCTCATTCAACAGAGGTTCAGGTTCAATTATGTGCAACATTATCCAAAGTAGATGTGCGCATGTGTGTGCATGTGTGTGTGCATGTGTGTGTGTGTGTGTGTGTGTGCAAATAGACAGGTGTGCACATGGAAAGCTTCTTTTTCTACACCTCAACCACATTACAACTACATTCAGCATGTCCGACGTGAACATAAATAAAATAGTTAGTGTGTTTCTGGTCATGTGGACCCAGTTTTGTAATCACTGGCATAAGGTATTACGTAACTGGCATTTAGTTCTTTGATTCTCATTGCAGAGCCACGTGTACACCCATACACTCATAATGATGTTTTACTAGCAAAGAGGCAGCTGACATGTCTTGAACAAAAGCCACTACTAAATACACAAAGCACATGACAGCTGTGTGAAATTGCAATTTATTTTTTGCTTGGATGACTTTTTAAGTAAAGATTGTTGATTTAACACACACATACACCAATTTATTAATTTTTCTGCTACAATCTCCATTACACGAAAACCTCAGTTTTGTAATGTGACTGATAAGATCATGTTACATATATCATGTTTACTGAGAGTGCTTTCATTTCTGCAGACTGTAGAAAAATGCTGCAATTCACCTGATTCGACCCTCATTTTTCCACAAATAATGGGATAGTATTGTCACTTTGCTTTTGAGTTTTTGCCTTAGTGTTCTAGTTCTAAATTCCTCTCTTTTTTATTATATGATATCATACAATATTGTCCCCTTGGAAAAATCTGGGCTCAAAAGGCCTGTGCATAGCTGATATAAAAATGAAAATAAACACAAATCTTTTGATCAAAATCATCTCCAAGTTTAAAAAATGTCTTAAAACCGAAAAGGAAGAAAAATGACAACAAAAAAGAGTACCATACACAAATAAATGAGAATTACATTTGAAAAAAATACAGTTATTAACTCATTTGCTAACACCTGGAGTAGTTTTGGGAAATTATTTACAGTGTGAAAACACTAATGAGTCAGGATTAAAATGCATTTATCAGTAACTGCTACTTTGAGCGAAAAGGTTGTGAGTTCAAATGAAGAAACATGAGAAAAAATGTAAAGCAGAACCTTAATTTTCTTAGTTTTAGCTGAGTGTTTAAATATTGTCCATCCTGTGTAAAGTAAACTGCAATTTACTTTTAAAATTATTATCAGTGTAGGTAATTATGTGTTTTTGAATTTACTTGTCTGAAAGCTGTCCAAAGACAATGGCTCCAAACATCACTCCAATAAAGAAGTAGGTGGCAAGTGCTTGATTCAGCTGCTTGTTGTCACACACCAGATCCCACTGCAAAAAAAGCATAAATATTTTAAAGTGTGTGACCCAACTTTTCAGTTTCTTAATTGATGATCTCTTCAGGTTTCAAATTAATTTTGATGTCTGATTGTCTGTTTGGTTTGTTGATCGGGGGCATAAACAGTCACCTGGTCTGAATGAAACTGAGGAAAGGTCAAAGGTTATAACACTGCTGAGTTTAAACAGAGTTAAAATAAAATGACACCAAAAACAAGTAGACAGATGGAGAAAAAAATACAATAATATATCTATAAACATAAAATAAATTTGGGTCATCTTGCCCTTTCACTTCTTCATGAACTAATTTTTTTTATTTACAAATACTTTATTGATCCCAAAAGGAAAAAAAATTTAATTTATATTTTTCAAAGTTTTAAAACAAGTTATTACAGCGACTGAGTGTAGGATCTCCTGTAGCAGTCCGTATTACAGCGGTCTACTAAAAACACACTTTTGTTTTGTCTCTCATGTAGGAGATGCTGATTCATGATTCACATTGCCATATGTGATTTGTTCTATTTGAATATCATTTAAAACATTTTATTACATTTTATTTATGTTTAGTGGGATTCTGGTCCCCATATAAATCACTTAACAAAATAAATGTAAGCCACATCCCATATCATTCATTCAAATGAAACAGTGAATATGTAGAGAAAATCCCTTCATAGAAAGTTCATGTCGAGTTCAGATCTTTTATTGGGGAATTTGTTTTGCAGCCAGACATTTAAAATGCACAAAACAACATAAAAGTCCTTAGACGATGTTACAACTAGAGAAACAGAAGCACCAATTTATAAATATGTAAAATGGAATTTTAATTGTCTCAATTTTTATATAATTCAATATAAATTAAGCATTTTTAAAGTTTTAATTTATTACAATTTTACCTCAGAAAATTGTGTGTCCATCCATTTGGACAAATCAATCCTGTTCTCTGATTATTTCTGCAGGTAATTGTTGATGTCTGAGTCTGTTACTTGTCTGAAAGGGGACCATAAGACAGTCTCCTGGTCCCCAATAAACTGAGTAGGTGGCAAGTGCTTTCTCCAGCTTCCTGAGGGAGCAGTGGTGAGGAGGGGTGAGAAAATGACAGAAAAAAGTGGAGAGGAGAATGGACAGAGGCAATGATCTAACAGGAAAAACTGAAATTTGGAGAATCCACCGATGTCGTCCAGAATCTCTTCAAACCTCATGTTGACAGGAGGGAGAAAACAGGATCAGGGTGCTCTGCTGATCAGATCTCTGCTCGCTCCCTTAAACAAACCCTTATTTACAGCAGGGGGGGGGACATACAGAGGGAGGATCTTTTTAGGGAGGTGAGGTCTGCTCTGTTTCTGTCTGCCTTAAATGCTCTCATTTTCATTATGAACATAATGTATTCATTTATGTTAGTTTGTACATGGAGCATTAACTTTTAGCAGAAATCCTCTGAGGTCATTACAGATCATTTTAAAGTGTACACACTTCTAATTTAGAAATAATTACCAAATCTGATTTTAATTCAATTATTCAACATTTTTAGGTTGATTTTTGTCCCAAACCAACCTCTACAATGTATTTCTGTAGGTCTGCAAAGGTTTCTCAATTAGTTTAGCAGAAGACATTCCAATGAATCAAATACAAATCCATTAGTTTAGTATTAGCCATGTAAGAGTGAAAGTCTTTCATCAGATTAGGATGTCAGTACAGTGCCTGGTATTATAAGAGGAACCAAAGTCAAATTCCTTTTTTCTGTGCACAAACTTGGTTAATACAGATAATTTTGACATTTTGCAATAAACTAAATGCCATAAACATGTCTGCATTTTATTGGACTCTCCTTTTATATTTTTTGCCATTGTCTCAAAGCTCTGTGAAACACCTTTTTTTGCATGCTTTTCACTATTTACCCTTACATTCTTTATTATTGTTTTGTTCCCATGTTCCACTAACTGCCACACAGACTCATTGTGGTATTCATCAGTCTTCCTGCTTGATTTCCGGATCTATCATTCTTCCTATATATTCACATGAGTTTCTGTGCTTTCAAGGAAATTGACTGAAACGTGAAATTCAATTTGTCAAGTAGACGTAAACAGAAGCGCATGACAAATGCTATTCAGGATTTGGTCACGAGTGCAGTGTTTTCCAAAGGTACTCAAAGAACCCTCCTCCGCCAGTTCAAGTAAGTTGAAACCCACTATGATGATAATAAAACCACCTCGCAGTAAATACCCATTTAACAGTAAAAATGCATTTAACAGCATACAGCTTAACTATTATCAATTTTCTTTCTTCACAAAGACTTTGTGTTGACTTCTCAAGGAATTGCTAGTTAAGTGACTGCACTGGGCCCCCATGCCACTAGCAAGCCCTCAAGAACACCAACTTAGCATGATAACATATGCATAACTTATCATGCTAACTGTATATGCTAACTATATATATACTATAATTAAGAAATTAACTATTTCTTAATTCTTTTTTTATAGTTGGTACCTAAATAATAGATCTGCTGTTACATCTTTTGGGGAAATATAAGATGTCAAACTTGTTAGTTTATTCACTGTAAATTTAGTTTCAAAAATCAAATGTTTTTTTCTAGAAAATTTTTGAGATTAATTTCAAAATTTCAGCAGACATTTACTGATCCAATTTTTTTTTTTTTTTTTTTTTCTTTTACAATGGTCCTAATACGCCGTTGTACTGATCCTTCGTTAAAGGTAGGAATTGTAGGCGGATGTTACTAGTAAATAGTTAAAATAATATGACACTCTTCCATACCACTCTGCACACAAAATCCAATTTTTTTTAGTTTGCTAATTCTGTAAGGTTAAAATCAATAGCCAAAATATTATCGGTATAATGTAAGCTAATTAGAAATTACGCTAATGATACTAGGAATTTTACAAATTGAGTGGCTTAGGCATAATAAAGAAGCTGCTATTGAAATGTTGGCATGTGGGGGGCCAAATGAAACATCACTTAAAAGCAGACATACACACTCAGTCCTAAGTATTTATATTTGTAATTAATATAAAAACCTATCAGGGGGGCCAAATGAAAGTCTGACTAGGGCCACTATTTAACATTCTTTATTATTGTTTTTGTTCATTTTCCACTAACTGCCACACAGACTCATTGTGGTCATTTTTGATTTCCGGATCTTCATTCTTCCTATATATTCACATTGAGTTTCTGTGCTTTCAAATTGAAATTATTGTCAAGTCTTACAAGGTGAAAAGTTCAATGTAAATCAGCAAAAAATGCTAATGCACAAAATTAAATTAAATGAGCAGATCAATCTGAAAAAAATTAAAGACCTTCAAGGATTTATATTTGCCATTATTTTGAGGCTCATAGACCTAAAGAAAACAGCAGCAGCAAGGTCATGTCTGAAGAAAGTGGAAAGGCATGTAGTAGCAGCAACTTGAGACTAAAATGCAGGGGAGAAATTATAAATACATATCAACATTGTCTCCGATATATGCATTTCTTCAGATTCACAGAAAGATTAGTTCTACCCATAGCACTGCTATCCAAAATGGTTTGAAAATACTAATATGGCATTTAACTTCCCAATGGGATAAATAAAAAAAGCTTTTTGAATTAATCTGAATCAAATTTCAGAAATTCATGGAGGTTGAAAAAGTCAAGAAATGATATAACTCTGAAACATCCTGGATTAAACTCAGTGTATTCTAAAGCTGTAAAGAGCATTGTAGCCTACATTTGAAATTGTGACATGGTGGACTTTCTTTTTACTTTTTTTTTTTTTTTCAGGTTAATCTAAAAATTTCCAAGTTCTTCCTAGCCAATTTTCAACTTTTCAAACATAGAAAATTCCAAGTTTTTCTAGAATTTTTTTGAGATTAATCTAAAAATGTAATTTTTTTAGCAAAAATGTACTACTCCTTTTTCTACCTACATTGTCCCTAAAAGGCTGTAATACATATGTGTGTTCTTAATAAGGTGAACTTACTAAAAAGAAACTGAGAAAAAAGAGAAAGAAATAGAGAAAGAAAGGAGAGAAGGAACGAATGAAATGTTTACATAGGTCTCTGCTCTCAAATACAGGCCCCGCCTCCTGTTATGTCATCACGTGGCATAAGTGTAGTTGTCCAGGTTTTGGCCTGATTTTAAATATAATTCAACGATCGTTGAGTTTTCTTTTAATTTAAATATTCTTACATTTTTAAGTCTAAAATAAGACACATTTTAATTAAACGTTTCATGTTCTGGTACGGCTTTTCTTCTACCGTAAACACTCCGGCAGAAAGAAATGTTCAGGCACATCACCAGTTACCAGCGGCCGACACAATAATGGCGACCTGCTGAGGGGAAGCAGCTAATTGCTAAAGGTGAGACTCTGCTTATATCACCACCTAAAATCTGTTTTATTTCCCTGTTTATCTGGTCAAAAACCTTTTACACTTGTGTGCAATATTAGGCTTATCAGAAAACTTGGTGTTGTTTAAATGTGTCTAAGATATATATAAAAAATACTGAAAAGGTTCATTTCAATCCAGATCCAAGTTTGTCTTATTATTAAAAATGTTTTTAAGCTCTCATAACGTACTTTACATCGTGTTTTCTACGTTAAATATAAAAGTTTTTCATTAGTTCGGGAAACTAAATTCGCTCCATTGTACAGTTGTTGACTATTAAAGAATAAATATTCCTATTGCATAAAGTAGATAACCATTGGTCAAAATATTCGTTAAATGTTTATCAATTCAGTTAAAACAAGAAAGTATTCGAATGCTTAATGTTTATATCATGCTTTACCTTTCGAAAGCATGATAAATTTGCTGTTATTTTGTAGTTTTACACAGAACAGTTGCATTGCTTGATGCTACGCTTGTAGTGGAGTACCCTTATATTATGTAATTTTCCTTCGGGATTAATAAAGTATTTTTGAATTTGGATTAGAGTAGTATGACTGAATATTAAAACAGTTTTTATGAACACTGTGATAACTGCCATTATCATTCCTTCCCTTATAAAAGGTTTATTCTCAGTAACCTTTGTGTCTGTATGTTTTATTTGTAGGTTTTTTTGCAGCCGTGTTGTCAAATTGACTGGATAGTTTAATGTTGATTTAATATTTCTAATGTATGACTCTTTGTTTTATCTGAATGTCAGCTTTGTTTGCTTTCATCAGTTCGCTCCTTATCAGTTATGGGTCTGCGGACGTTCTGGAATAACTACAAAGTCCTCATTGTGATGGGCACAAGTCTGGGACTGATTCACTGGGGCTGGTACAACTTGAAGTCAAACCCAAAGCTGCACAAGAGAGAGGAGTACATTCCTGAGCCTGGCATTGTTGCATACGTCTCACCTCCTGCTCCAGCCAAAAGCAAGTAATGCACTAAGGTATGTAGCCACAACATGATATTGCTGTCTTTACGCAGTTCCTTATTTGTCCTCTAGATGGCCCAGACCTATTATGCAAAATTCACATTTTGCCAATTTTTTGTACTTTCATTTGGGTCTCAACTGTTTCTTTATACAGCCCAAGTGCTTAAGAAAAACAATGAGACATTTTTTGGCATTAGTGTTTTTTGTGTCTGGAAAATGAACCATTTCAAAAACCTTCCAAATGTAATGTCACAAATCAACAGGCACCTCTTGTCACCTCGCAACTTCAGTGAAGCAACCCAAGCTCAGCTCCAGCACGTTTGCTGAGCTGGTCTTAATGTGAACGATTAAGAATGATTTTGTGTGAAACATGTAACAAACATGTTTTGTACAGTTTATTCTATTCTGACCTGTTCAATGAAAACATAATAGGTCACCTTTAAAGACAAATTTGCATGAAATTTTAAATTCAAGCTTATTGTAGACTTGAGTTCAAATCTAGTTTTGCTCCTCAAACAGGTGAAAAGTTTATTAGTCAGATTTAGGCCTGTCACGATAAACGAAAAATCGATTAATCGTACGATAAATTAAAACTATCTACGTCATTTTAATTATCGGCGTTATCGTCTCTTCCAGCCTTTTTCTCTTTCTGTTGACGCTAAATGAAAAAAGGCTCAACTCAGGTGCTCTCCACTGATCCTCCCTTCCTCATTTCCTTAGTGTAATGTCCAGGTATCATGCTTTACACCATCTTAGTGCTGATAAATTTGATTATTTCGCCCATTTTCAAAATCTGAGATCACACATTAGCCAACAGAAATCCTAGGTATAACGGTTCGATCGGGTTCGATGTGCCGACAGTGGGCACAACATAATGGCTACAAGTCCAGCTAACTAATTTTAAAACCAGGCATTAATCAATGCTTTACTACAATCTACCTGCAACGCATGTGGCTCTAGTGTCAGCGTAACGTCCTGACTGAATGAAAATCATTAGAACCTTTTTATGTCACGTTTGTCAAGAACAGCTGAAAAGTTACCGGGTTCATCAATATTTTTAATGTATGACTCCAACTCCTCCCCTCGTAATTTCTATATTCTTTGTACAAAATGTTTTATAAACATTAATGTTGTTTCCACATATTATCTCCAATGTCTGCTGGACTTCGGGTTGCGCCGTTTCAGCTGTTTGGGATTCCCCTCTGTAATTTCCCCTCAGAAAGCAGGAGGAGAATCTGCGCTTTCTGATTGGCTACCTGTCACATTCAACAGGCTGCGTTAACGATCCCAGGAAAACCCCTGATTTAGATCAACATGGCCACAACGATCTACCATAACACACCACACTACAGGATGATCACAAGCCACAATCTTAGAAAGATCAAAGTTTTATTGCATCAGGTAGTCGATGTGCCCATCTTCTCTATTTAAATCTAATGATTACTGAAAGGCAATATGGTAAACAGACTTTATAATCTGCACTCTTTTGGTTGAATGCAGTATTTATTTACACTTTGGCTTTATATTATTTCGTTTTTATTCAAGTACATTTTTGTTAATGGAGACTGAGAATCAATTTTATTTTTATTTTTGGTTGTTTTGTTTATTTTGTTTATAAGTTCCAGTGTTGGGTGTTCTTTTGAAAATAAAGTGCATCCATCTTTGGCAGGAAATCGCATGCATTATTACATCATTTCCATTAAATCTGTGTAAAAAGGTCTTCAAACAATACTATCGTCTATCGCAATAGTTTTTTGAGACAATTAATCGTTCAGCAAAATTTGCTATCGTGACAGGCCTAGTCAGATTGTTAGAAAGCTAAAAATGTTTCTGTCCTGATTGACAGGAACCAACAGAACCCTGAATATTTCAGGTTTTCAGGGAGTTTGTTCCAGAGCTGATGAGCTGCCTCACATTACTTAGTTCAGGTCCTGGTAACACTTCAGTAATCCAGTCTGGTAACTGGCTAGCTACTTGGAAATGTATTTGGACCAAGACAGTTTAGTTCTCGAGAGACCAGAAGCAGCATTTTAAAATCTTTTTGACAAACAGGGAGCCAGTACAGTGAATTATCCTTATTTTGAGTATTGCAATGTTTTAAGATGATGTTAACCTTTTAGTAACAAGCTTTATTAAAACTACCTTCACTGTCCAAAGAAACACCACTATTTAATTGAAAGATATAAATATGGAGGTCCTGAAACTCTCTTTCTGCCTTTCAGTGAGTCACAATGAAGTCTCAGAGCTGGCTGCGTAACAACTGGCTGTGGGCGGCTGGGGGCACATTTGTTCTGATCCATCTGAGCACATGGGTCTTACAGAAAGCGACGAAGAGCAGCGTTCGCTCTGAGGTGGAGCTCAGGCAGAAAACTGTGAAAGAGAAGACAGAATGATTTCTGGACACGCCGCTGTGAGAGCGGCTCCATTTCTTCTCTTCTTTCAGCGTTTGAGTTATGAATATTGGCAAAGATGCACAACAACATGATCATTTGTGTTTGTAAAAATTTTATTGATTTAATTTTTTTGAGTTCGTCAACTGGAGTGAAAGTGAGCGACTCATCTGTTATGTACATTTCTAGTAAAAATATACTTGGAAAGTTTTTTATGTTTTAATCACTTGCTTTAATGTTTTATTTTGCACCATACTTGTTTTCCTGAGACCTACAATCAAAACAACATGTACATCTATAAACAAACATAACAATGGAAATAACAAATTTCATAGCCGGATCATTTCACCCGTTCACCAACTCATTTTGAATCAGTTTATTACAATTCAATCCAATTATACTTTCATTTCAAATCTGTAACCAAACAATTTTATGCCTTTCCCTTTACACCACATGTATTTCTTTGAAGTTGCATTAATCTCACATTTAATTTAAAGTTGCAATCTGAAAACCCGACTCCCATCTGTTTTGGTTCTGATCCTCTATAGACCAACTAACTTTTAAGACAACAGATGAAAGCAAAGTAATCCCAAAAAGCCCTTGATGGTGAATATTCAGTTTTAGTCGCATTTCAAGAATAGAGTGTGTGGACTATAGCGAAACATGTAAAAGAAAAAATCAGTTCTCAAAGTTGGCCTAAAGTATCCAGCATCAAAAAGTTGGGTAAAAAAATTACCAACATTGCTAGAGAACAGAAAAAAATTAACAGTTGGCAAATCTTCATAAAAACACTAAATTAAATATGACTGCCTGAAAAAATGAATATTTTGTAATTCCACTTTTGATTATTTGGGTAAATATCTTTGCGATGCCTCATTTTCAAATGCAGCCTCTTAAAACGGACACGTCAGTTCAGTTAATGCAGTAAATACAATAAAAATAAGAGGACAGCAGTAAAATATTAAAACTGACTCAGCGATGCTTTCTTGTCTAGTGCTACTATGGCTTCTGCTCATATGATAGAAGTTTGTGTCACACTGAAGTAAGGTTAAATGTAATAAAAATATGTGAGAGGAGGTTGTAGTTGCTCTAATTATGTAATATAGGTATTTAGATATATTGGTAGCAAGCTAGTTACTGATTTCTAAATGAAAATATGCCTATGGCTACTTTTGTCTCTGGTTTTATTGCATAAATCAACTTCCGAACAGCTGGCACATCACAACAGCCATGAAACTGTCATAAAACAGCAGTCTTCAGTCAGTCCCTGCCGCCGCCTTGCCATCCACGAGGACTGTTGTGGATTGGACATAATTTACTCTCCCTTTGGGATAAATAAGATACTTGAATAAGCAGGAGGGTGAGTGGAGAATTTAAAGTATTGAGGAAAACCTTTATTATTTTTACATGTAAAAAAAGCATTTGTACATCTGACACTATATTCAAACACACTTTTAGTATTTTTATGAACATATTCATGAATCCCATCATCTTTGATTACAAAAAAGAGCTTTTACAGAACAAGTTCACCTGATCTGGGGAGCCCACAGCATCAGAACACTGAAATGAGTCTACAGCTGTGATGATCAAACATTTCTCAGCACATCGCTCTTCAACACTTCTCAGGAGGAAAAAGGCTTTTTGTTGTGTAGCTGTTTCCCCGGAAGTTTCCTGCGGTCTTTTCCTGCGTTCCTCTTCCGTTTCTTGCTAAGGAAGTTCTCCAGTTTGCCGCTCTTCTTCAGTTCCTGATACTTTTCGGCCAACTGCAGCTTCTTCTTTTCCGCTGAGGAGAGAAATAAAGCAGAGGAATGTTTTCCCAACGTTTTGTTTTAGCTTTTATGAAAACAAAAAAATCAAGTCTACATCTAGTCTGGATATCTGGGAAGCCAAATAGATTTTTATGCTATTTGGCTTTTCATCCACATGTAAACTCTTTTAACGACCAATATATTGCCACAGATGTGATCAAAATCAATAGATGATACGTCTGGTAGAGTACTCGATAATTTCACTGAACTCTGATCCAGAACCACACAGCATTCTGGGAGATGTAGACAGAGGAAAGGCTTTAAGCCGTTCAGCCTCTCTCGGCTAGCTAAGCAAGATTAATGGCATCGACTCACTCACTCTTTGGTTACCTAGCAACAACCTGTTGAGTGAGAACCACCGGGCCTCATAACTGCTGAAAAATAAACAGTGTGGAATGAAAACTGGATAAAACAGGAAATGTCACATCACCAGTGTGACAGTAGTTCAGATATTTAAAAACAAACAAATTTATCAATATCGACTGATATGAAACGCTTATATCCTGATATGCTTTTCAGCCATGTAAAGCCTACTTTATATTCTAACACAGTATTTAAAAGTAGTTCAGCCTCTCTGTCTGACACCGATCCTTTGTGTACAATAATACTTTTTTAAAATAATGTGAACAAGATGCGTGAGGGACAGGAAACAGAGCTCTGAGGACGAGCGGGTCGGGTGTTGGACTCGTTCTTACATTTCTTGAGGAAAAATGGCTGTTCTCCCTGACTGGCTCGTTCTCGCTGCTGCTTCTTGAACTGCAGCTCTCTCTCTCTCTGCTGCTCCTGGATCAGTCTTGCTCGCTCCTGGTTGTCCTGCACAAACACATGGAAATTTAAAGTTTGACCACCATCTTTACTGGGAGCTTAATCCAAAAACAATTATTGATTTTTTTTAAAAAGCGCTCTAAGCCATGTGTGTTAAAGTCAATGCCTAGGGGCCAAATTTGGCCCATCATAGCTCTTTGTGTGGCCCTGTCAAGAAGGACACATAAAGAGAACCTTAAATATTATTTTAACAATCAAATGAAAGCAGTTTTTATCTGTATACTGCTAAATAACACAGAAATTTATGCACAAACAACAAATTGCTATACTTTTTAAGCTAATTCATCATTGTGAGTTTATTGAAAATTTTCCACTTAAATGGTCAAAAACATTTTGTTTAAATGATGGTAACTTTCTTATTTCTACTACTCTGCTGCCTTAAGTAGTAATTTAATGACTAGCATTAATTATTAATTGGCATATATATATAAAACATCGTTAAGAGCCAATTTAGTTTTTTTTTTTTTTTTTGCAAATAAACTGACAAATGATAAAAAGATTGAAGGAATTCTTACCAATCTCTTCAGCAGAAACTCCAGCTTCTCCTTTTTCTTGCGGTTAGTCTTTGTCTGCTTTAGCTGCTTCTTAATGACCTGCAGAGACAGATTGCATGTCACACGTTCTACATAAACAAGACTTTTCATGGCACCTGATTCTGGTTTTCTCACCTCTTTCTCTCTGTGTTTGAGGTCATTAATAAACTTGTAAGTCTTTTCAAAAATCTCTGGTTTGTATTCTCCTGACAGGCTGTCAAATCGAGGATCTCTCCTGGTCTGCAGTACATAAAAAAAATCATGAATATTTTCATGCAAACAGAAGAGTTGTGGTTTTGTCAGTTCTGGTTTTACTCACTGATTTCTTGGCAGGGACGACCTGACGTAGGAAGGACGGTGGAATCTTTGATGATATTTCCATTGGTCTAAAATTAAAATACACAGTGTGACAAGCTGACAGTGATCAGGAGAGAACAGCTGCCGAAGGTGTATTTTTGATTAATTAGGATGATTTGGAAGAAACAAACCTGTTTTTGTTCAGCCGTTTCTTACTGCTAACAGGTCGACATTTCTTGTTGTTGAATGCGGCCTCATTGAACACTTTAGTTCCCACTTGTTGCTGCAGCTTAATGACATCCTCAAAGGGCATGTTGGACAGTTCTGCATAGGAAGAAAACATCACAAAATGGTTCATAATGAGGATTTTTACTGAGAAAGAAACATAACTGAACTACATTTAAAAACCAAAATAAATCATAATTGTTCTGTAACAATAAATTTTACTGCCTGATAAATTGTTCCAGTAATTATGATGGTAAATTAGAATATTGTTTTGAGACCATTTTGAAGTAATATTTGATTTATTGAAAGTAGCATAATAATAATAATAATAATAATAATAATAATAATAATAATACAAGCTTGGCCTCTCAAAGCCAAATAATCTTTAATTTTGTAAACGCACAACACTCAAACTGGAAGATACTTTAAATATCCAAAACACACACACACAAAAAAAAATATATATATATATAATAAAAGCCACTTCCAACCAAAAACAAATTTAAATGGATGCTTTGAAAATTAATAGTCATCAAAACGAAAATTATCAAGCTCATTTTAATTTATCATGCAATTAATTAATTATTTTTATTACATATTTTCATGCCTCCAAAAGCATTCTTTTCGGTAGGAAAATATGTATCAACGTAAAACGAAAATTAATTTTGAAAGCAGTTTCTGTTTTGACTTAGATTTAAGTTAAAAATAACAGCAACCAAAAAAAATATGTTTCTCATTCGAAAATGTAAAAAGGTTTCTTGGCATTACAACAGTGACACCAATATCTAAAATAGAACAGGACAAGCAAAAACAATAAATAAAACGGAAATAAAAACCAATGACAACCGAAACCTTAAATAAAACGTATTATGACGTCTCCATAAGCAAAACTGCCCTTCAAAAAATACGAATCATCAGCCAGGAAATTATTGGTGCATGGTGGTTTTTTATCAATCAGAACTCAGATCTCATCTAACTGGCCAATCAAAACTCAGATGTCATGTATAGGTCGGCACAGTCACTCTCACCTTTCCTGATGCGTTCCTCTGTCTGCAACTCTGTGCCATCATCCCCCTCTTCCTCAGCATCTCCCTCATCATCATCATCATCATCATCATCTTCCTCTGCATAAGCGTCCTCTTCTTCTTCTAGTTCTTCTTCTTCATTATCATCATCTTCATCATCATTACTCCCCCCCTCCGATACCTCTTCTTCTTCGCTGCCCCCAGAGTCTTCCTCAGCCCCGTCACCTGATTGGTTTTGATCTTCATCGTGTCCGCTTAAACGCAGCTCCTCTGCCTCCCCCCCTCTTTGGGTAAACAGAGAGACCTTCTCCACATCAGAGTCTTTCTCTTCACTGCAACTTACAGTCTTCTTCTTCCGCTCCGCTTCCTGCCGCTGTTTCTCTCTTCTCCTCATACTCAGTTTTCTTCTACAAAAGGCAGAACCAAGAAAAATTAAAACACTGTCAACAAAACCCTGATTCACAGCTGTTTTACCACATGGCTGGAAACCCGGAAGTAATACAGAGATTTTTCTTCCTTTCTGGTGGCAAGCGGCATATTTTAATAGAGCATCACTGCCACCTTCTGTTGGGGATGACAGCACATATGTACGACTGATTATCTGACTAAGAAAAAATAAATCAATAGAAATAATAGTGTCGCAGGACATTGAAATAGAAATAATACGAGAAAAAACATAATATTGCGAGAACAAAGTCGTAATAATATGGGGAAAAATATAAAAACACGTAAATAAAGTCCCTGCAAATGGAAGAATGTAACTATTTCTGCTGGTAGTCTTCAGTTAACTTTGTTGAGGAATTTCAATGGGATTATTTCCTGAAAAAGCTTACATTTTTCTTATATCTACATTTTAGAAAAATGTTGTTTCTTTATAATTTTTGTCAAATGTTTTCGCTGGAGTTTTATTTTGAAAACAATCCAACATTCGCTTCCGGTTTGAGCGTTTTCAGGCGGAAGTTCGACGTAAAAATGTAGCTTAACGTCGTTGCTGGTGCTGAGGAGAGAGAGCATCCGACCTGCTGCAGGTCTCCACACATCGGACTGTATAAAAGTGGGATGCAGCAGGAAATGTCCTGGGGATTGCCGTGAACCCTCCGTGAGCTCCGTAGTTTCCCGTCGGTCGATCACTGCCTGAGCTCAGCCATGGTTGATTTGCTCCAAACTGCCGCGGTTCGTCCCGGAAACAGACATGATGGACCTGGCTCCCTGACAAATATCAAAGGGAAGAAATCATCCAAAAAGTCGCGGGCCAGACGAGGCAAACAAGGCAGGAAGAGAAGAAATAAAAGGAAGAGGAACAACAGGACACCGCCACCCATTTTACCACCGGAGGTAGCTACCTGGTTCTGGCCCGGGATTAACGCAGGCAGTTAGTTTGTACTGCAGCACAGATGATAGGAATCCCTCAAACATGGTGGCGCAATGTCTTCAGGTTTATCTGCCTCCGTGAATAGAGAGAAACCCCCCGGCTAACATCTCAAACTTTAACGTGATATCTCCTATAAAACCAACAACAATTCAATAATAATAATAATAATAATGGCCGCACATTGTCTTCAGAAAGCATCATTACACCTTTCGTCAAGCAGGTTTACACCATGAAATCTATATAATAGCAGGTATTTTATTTCCAGTTATGTTGTCATCATTAGTTCATAATTACTTCATGGCTTTAAGTTCAGTGTAAGATTTCGAATATTTTCACGGCTCTGATCCAAGTGAAGTCACAGGACTGACCTTTCTTACTAGGAGAGAGTTTCTTTTTCTGTTTCGTTTTTTTCAGGCCTGCTGTCATACCTCAATGCACAGCTGAAATCATTTTCTTCTCCCCAGTGGACTTTCTAAAAGTGATTTTTACACCCTGTGCCTCTAAGCTTCCATTTTAGGGATGTGAAGAGATTTAGTCAAGTCTGTCTAAAGTCGTTCAATTTGTGACTCAAATGCAATTCAATTCCTCGTCCACGCCTCTGACATGTTCTTCCCTGTGCAAACTTTTCTAAATTAAATTCAGTTTTAATAATACAGCTACTCTGTGGTTCCCTGCCTGTGTTTTGGGTTATTTGAGGTAGAGATGCACACAAGATTGTAATTTTGAAACAATAGACAATATTACCCTGCTCACTCTGCACCACTTTGAGATTTGATGTGTTAAAGCGCTCTACATTTTATTGGTTTTCTGTTTAGTAATTCCACATGTTTTCTGTTTTTGTTTGTTTCCAGGCTGAAGAAGGAAACATTGAATACAAGGTAATTAAGTTTTTATGTTACAACATTTTGATTAGGAGTAATTTTGGTTTTAAAATGGCATTTTTAACTGCTCATGCAGCAGAGCAGCTGTCGGATAACAGTTTATTAAAATTCTTTTAAGTTGTCACTGTCCCAATCATCTTATTGTGCGAATCATGCCACAGAATGTTTAAAGGGCATATTTTATGAATACAACAGTTTTTTTCATTTTAGTCATACTTGTTTCTCACAAAAGTTGTTAAATGTCTTGTCCCGAAGTTAAAAAATACATAAAAATTATAATAAAGACCCTTTTTCATCATAATTCTACATTAATAACCCAGCAACAGCATTGGTAGCAAATAGTGAAGCTAAAGTTTTTTGCTTATTTAAAACAATTTTACATTCTGAAAAAAAAGTAAAATTTATTAGTTTCACACATAAGATGTGCACACTAAATCATCTTGTTTACATAAAAATGTTTTAATTAATAAACAGGTAAACAGAAAACAGTTAACATAATCTTTTAGCTTAGATTTAGCCATTATAAGGCAGAAGAATAATTTTAAAAGTCATCAAAATAGAGTAAAGAATGAGAAATATAAGTATGTCTCTTTGGTGATTATAGAAGCACTATTGAATTCCATTTACCTGCTGCACAGGTTTCTACTTGTTTCTCGTTTTCTCCAGTTAAAGCTCGTCAACCCCACTCAGTACCGCTTCGAGCATCTGGCCACGCAACTGAAGTGGCGTCTGCAGGAGGGCCGCGGTGAGGCCGTGTACCAGATCGGGGTGGAAGACAACGGCCTGCTGGTGGGTCTGACGGAGGCCGACATGAAAGGCTCACTCAAGACGCTAAAGAGAATGGCAGAGAAGTAGGTGACCCCATGACCTCCTTTCATTCGTCTGCTGAAGTTTTATTACAAAAACCCCAAAACATCAACTACCAAATATTAGTTACCCTGTACAAGTGACTTATAAGCTTACAGAAGTCTATTCTCTGAGCCACATGGAGCCAGTGTAGGGACTTTACAACTGGTTTGATGTGCTCCATCCTCCTGGTTTTAGGCAGAACAGCTGAATTTTGGTGCTAAGCCGTTCAGTGATTAGAAGTTGTCTGAATGATTTCTTAGGCAGACCTGTGAAGACGCTGTTGCACTAATCAATGCGGCTACAGATAAACGCCCGGATGAGTTTCTCTAGATCTTACTGGGACATTAGTTCTCTAATCCTGGAAATGTTCTTCAGGTGATAGAAGGCTGGCTTTGTGACTTGTCTTTATGTTGCTCTGATTGTTCATATCAGAGTTCATCACTACAGTCAGATTTCAGGCCTGTGGATGTCTGTTGATTTTGTGGTCCAATGTGGAGATTAAGGGGGGAACCTTTTTAAAATAACTGGGTCAGAATTGGCTCTAACATACAAGGCTTAAATATTTTTCTTGTCTAATTGAACCAGATAAAATCGAAACAGATCTGCTTGTTTGAGCTAATTTACCATAAGGAAGTATGCTTTGATTTGTTTGATTTTAGTTCTCGGATAAACAATTTTATTCATAAAATATGGAGCCATCAGTACTGAGAATTGTAGACTTCAAGAATTTCATGAAGTAGGCTGGCAGTGTGGCATAATTTATGAAATGATGCTTTGTTTTGCTTGTCTTGTTGAAGGGTCGGAGCTGATATAACGCTTCTGCGAGAAAGGGAAGTGGACTATGGCCTGGACAGAAATATCCGGAAAATTGCAGAGGTTCTTGTCCGAAAGGTTCCTGACGATCAGCAGGTGGGTCCTCTGCAACCTTGTGCCTGTAAACATGTTCTAATTTTGTATTTCCTGCAAGGGTTGGGCCAAATCTATTTTCATTCCTCAGTTCCTGGACCTGCGTGTGGCCGTGCTGGGAAATGTGGACTCAGGAAAGTCGACCCTGCTGGGCGTCCTGACGCAGGGAGAGTTGGATAACGGCCGAGGTCGAGCTCGACTAAACCTTTTCAGACACCTGCATGAAATCCAGACGGGACGCACCTCCAGCATCAGCTTTGAAATCTTGGGCTTTAACAGCAAAGGAGAGGTATTCCTCTTACTCAGTGGCTCTTTACAACTTAAAAAGAATTAGCTAATATTTTTAAAATTAGACATAATGTTAAACACAGATTTTTCACAGTTTCTTGTTTTATTCCTGCAATATTTGCACTGATGAAATGTGAGACTAGAAAAGAAAAAGATCTAACACCTTTCTGCTGAATTTGATGCTTATCTCTATTTTAAATCCTAAAACCAGAAATAAAATGGTGACAATGCATTTCCCAAACTCAAAGTAAAATATTAAATCACTGTAGAGAGAAAACATAAAAACAAGGTTTTGTAGGATTTTGTTATCATAACACAGGCCAACAGTTTCTGACTTTTTGGGGTTGATTGTTACTTATTTGGGCTGAACGCTTTGTGTTTCAGCAAATGTAGGTCGATATTTGTAGTTCTAGTTACTCCAAAGCTAAGACAAAAGCAAAAAAAGTTGTTAATAAATACGAATCTATTTTTTTATCTTATCTTTTCTTATATATGTAAAAGAAATTGTGCCCTACAAGATGAAAAAGTGTCCATATGCATCACAGGAATGTTCTCTTGATTTTACTGGCACTGGGAAACTCCAATGCCTGAGCAGATATCTACTTCAAAATGTCTACAACTACTGCTACTTTCTGGATCCTGACGATATCACTATTCTGCTCAGGTGGTAAACTACAGTGAGTCTCGAACAGCAGAGGAGATCTGTGAGAGCTCATCCAAAATGATCACCTTCATTGACCTGGCAGGTCACCACAAGTACCTGAAGACCACCGTCTTCGGTTTAACCAGCTACTGCCCTGACTTTGCCATGCTTGTAGTGAGCGCCAACACCGGCATAGGTGAGCCGCAAACACACCTGGAGAGGTAAACAGACAGACAATGGGTGAATAAAGAATTTCAACTCTTTGTCAATCTGTACAAAGAAGAAAGGAGTTGAAATGGATTTGACCACATTTACTGTAACAGGCAAAAATGCACTATTTTAGGCTTCACATGAACAAACACACGCAGTCATAAAGATGATGTCACAAAATAGGCAAAGGCACAAACTGTTGACTTCAGTTAATTAGCAAATTTCTGCCAAAAATTCAGAAATTTTCCAGAAAAATTTTGACATTTTTTTGGAGATTGAAAAGCCCCTGAGGATTTCTGAGTTTCAGAAGTTGAAAATTTAGACTTTTCAGTCATAATTTTCCATATTTGTTCTAGAAAGTTTCTGAGTTTAATCTCAAAATTTCTGAGTTTTTTCTTTGCACATTTTCGATTTTTCAGACTCAAAAGTTTTCTAGTTTTTTCTAGAAAATTTCTGATATCAATCTCAAAATTTCTGATATTGTTCTCACAAATTTTCGACTTTTCAAACTTAGAAATTCCCAGGTTTTTTCTAGAAAATTTCTGTAATTAATTCAAAAATTTCTGAGTTCTTTCTTGCAAATTTTTACCTTTTCAAACTCGGAAATCTTCAAGTTTATTTCTGTAAAATTTCAGATTTTCAGTGGAAATTTACTCCCTTTTTCTATATTCAAAAAGAGGAGACTGTAATAAAATCAATTTGTGACATTTAAATCAGATTCAAATGTCTCTAAACATTTCATTAGCTGTCAAAGTTGAGAAAAACATTACTATTATAATTTAAAATATTTACATATTAACATACATTCCAGCAGAAATTTAATAAGCACTTTAAATTAACAGAAATATACTTAATAATGCCATAGTAAACTTACCGTCTTCTGTGCCACACAGAACCGTGAGTTCAACACATATGGTGCACAATCATTAACAACATTATAACAGAAATGAAAAAACTACATTGCATTTTTAGCTCTGTTACAGTTGCATTTTATGCCTTGTATGTGGTTTTCTCGCTCAGTGCATTTCCTCTCTTCTGTGTCCAGCTGGTACAACTCGAGAGCACTTGGGACTGGCCATGGCTCTGAAAGTCCCGATTTTCATCGTAGTCAGTAAAGTGGATCTGTGCTCCCGCGGCACCGTGGAGCGAACTGTCCGGCAGCTGGAGCGAGTCCTGAAGCAGCCAGGCTGCAACAAGATTCCCATGGTGGTGATGAACCCTGATGACGCAGTGACTGCAGCGCAGCAGTTCACCCAGTCTGCATGGTGGGTCCCAACTTATAGTGAATAGAAGCAGTTCAACAAAGAAATATTTTCCTAAACATTAAAGCTTGATTACGACATATTATGGCAATGTAGATTCAAAAAAGTACATTTCCACAAAAAAAACAAATAAAACACAGAAACTTTGAGAATAATTTTCTTAAAAGACTTGAAAATTTCCAAAAGCAAAATTTTTTTGCACTTTTGAAAACCAGATTTCCAAGATTTTTTCCTAGACATTTTCTGAAATTAATCTCAAAATTAGAACGTTTTTTTTTAAAAAACAAAAATTGACTTTTGAAACTCAGAAATGTCCAAGATTTTTTATTTAAACATTTTGAAATTAATCTAAAATTTAGACATTTTTTTGAACAAATTTTCAATTTTTCATGGAAAAACACTGAGATTAAGCTAAAAATTTTTGAGTTTTTTCTTACAAATGTACTCCTCCTTTTGTCTATCTACAATGGCCCTGAAACCCCGTTGTAGATTTCTCACTTACAAAAGTGTTTATTTTGTGTTGCCTTTGAAAACCTGTTATTTTATTGTTACTCTCGTTTGTCTGCCTCTTTTTGTGTGGTAGCATCACACCCATCTTCACCCTGTCCAGCGTGTCTGGAGAAAGCCTCGACCTCCTGAAGGTTTTCCTGAACATCCTCCCTCCGCTTAGCAACAGCAAAGAACAGGAGGAGCTGATGCAGCAGCTTACAGAGTTCCAGGTCCCCAAGCAAACACACACAACACGGACACGAGTGTCTCTTTTAAGAATGGGCAATACGGCTTTAAAATAAAATCTGTTATGTTTTTTATACCAGATCCGATTTCCGATTTTAATTGATTATGTTTCTCACTTTCTTTTCCAAAAAAAGAAATTACAAATGGCCAAGTATTTTCAAATGGTGGATATTATTCATCCCTTCGGTGAGTTTTGCGGCAAAATATAAGGGACAGTCTAAAATAATTTTTTTCAACAACATAATGGAAGAATATCTTAAAAATTATAAGAAAGAGTTGTTTTAATGAGAAAAAGCTTCTCTGGAGTCATTAAGATCTGATGTGACCATCCAGTCAGTGTAGTTCTTTCTTTGAAATATACAGTTGTTTGCATACATCATTTCTCCGAATATTATGACTTTATTCTGGTAACCCTGAAATATTATGACTTTATTCTGGTAACCCTGAAATATTATGACTTTTGTTCCCAAAATTGTATATATAAAAAAAATCAAACATTAAAAATCTTAGCCTGGCTCTAATAACAATCATAAAATTGTCATAAATTCATAGTCCAAATAAATAGAAACTGTAAAACATGCTTGTAAAACAAGAAACCCAAGGAGTGAAGTGGTGATTTAAAAAAAATAAAATCAAAATTTTCACAAATTAAATCTTCAAAAACCCAAAATTTTATTAACTGATAAAATCTATTTATCGCCCAGCTCTAGTCCCATCGGAGGATGTAGAAGTAAAGCTCCAAAAACTAGAATAAATAAAGCTTACGTAGGATTTCATACTGTCAGAAATGTTAACAGGTTGGGTTGGACAGTTTTTTTCTCTTAATGAATGAAATCATCCATGTTAAAAGTAGTTTTTTTAATGCTACAGATGTCCAATCATGTGTTTGCAGGTGGATGAGATATACTCAGTTCCTGATGTTGGGACTGTTGTTGGAGGAACTCTGTACAGGTACGATGACATGGTCTAGTTAAAGGTTAAGTCTTCTAGTTAGCCGTTTTGTTGCTAACGAATAGATTAGCAATGCTGATGGATTATCACCTGACCTTATTTTTGTCTGTTTAGGTATAGTTTAATTGAATTTATCCCAGAAAGTTTGAAAATAAAACCTGAACACCGTCTTTAATTTTTCCTTGGTTTTTTTTGTTGTGTTTTTTGCCAGTGGGGTTTGCAGGGAGGGCGAGCGTCTCGTAGTTGGACCCACAGAAGAGGGTCGTTTCGTGCGCCTGAAAGTGGGCAGCATCCAGAGGAACCGCTCGGCCTGCAGGGTGCTGAAGGCCGGACAGGCAGCCACTCTGGCTCTGGGAAACTTTGATCGCTCACTTTTGCGCAAGGTCAGAGGTCACCGAATGTTGGATTAATGATTAGGACAGAAATTCAGGCTCATTGGTCCGTGTTCACTAATAACCAAAAGCAGTGGTGGGCACACTTGTGCTAACCCGCTAATAAAGGAGCAAATTTAGCACTATAGCATATTTGCTAACTTTGAAAACGTTTGGTGCACATAGCTTTAATGTTTTCTAAACTTTAAGGTGAATAAAGTTTGACATTGTAGAAGTTTTGGTAGAGTGCTCAAAAATGGTACTCTAATTAAAATGTCCCAACTAAGAGTAAAAAATTATTTGGTAAAAGTCAACTCAAGTGCGAAGTAATTGATCACATTTTCAATCATTTAATATTTAAAAATTACATAATCAGATGGATTGAAATATAAAGTTTTGAGGGCAATAATTCATATAAGTAACAAAAAATAAAATCAGGCAAAAAAAATTCCAAATCAGTTTATTTTAATAAAATACTTATGAAACTTTAATAAAAACTACAGGTGTTTGTCTGGTGAAGTTTTGGTTAAAACACGTTTGTTTTTCATTCAGTGGGTAGAAAATCCAGAAATTTCACTCAAGTAAGGGTAGAAGTACTTCACAATAAAATTACTCAAGTAAAAGTAAAAAGTGCAGCCTAGTAAAAATGCTCTAGAAAGTCTTTTTTTCATAAAGGTTGCATAAGGGAATGTAATTGAGTAAATGTAGCCAGTTCCTACCCATCTCTCTTAAGAATTCTTCATATATTCAGACGTTTATATGCATGCTCTTATTTTGAAGTGACTGAAGAGTGTTCCACTTCCTGCATATTGCAGGGCATGGTGATGGTCAGCCCCAAGATGAACCCGACCATCTGCTGCCAGTTCGAAGCTGCCATTGTTCTCCTGTTCCACGCAAAGACTTTCCGGAGGGGTTCGCAGGTCACCGTCCATGTCGGCAACGTCCGGCAGACGGCTACGGTGGAGTGCCTTCACGGAAAGGTTGGTGAGTTTTCTTATTTGTGTTACATTTGGAAACAGACTGTAAATCCTTCCCTTCTGGTTTTAGGACGAGCTTCGAACAGGAGAGAGAGCTGTTGTTCGCTTTCGCTTCATCAAGCACCCGGAGTATTTACGACTGAGCGCCAAACTGCTCTTCAGGGAGGGAGTCACCAAGGGCATCGGTCATGTAACTCGTCTGCTTCCCCAAGACCAGAATCTGAACCACGACCAGAATCTGCAGGATTACTAGGGACAATTTCACTGGACCAACAAAAGCTGGCTTTATGCTCCTGCCACCTACATGCATATAAATCCACAGTTCATACTCCACAAAGCTAAGAAATTTGGTTTCTTACTCAAGGTTCCAAGAACAAAGTGCACAAGAGTGCTGAAGTCCTGATAAGTTCATCTCACTGCAGCAAACATTGTTGTTTTAACATGTCCACTTTAATTGTCTGACCAATCACACAGTAGGTGTTGTTTTTCCCAGATGATGAGTCAACAACAAGCTGGACCACTAAAACCCACGCCAGCCTCTAGATTGGCCATCTTTTGCCAGACCTTGGTGTTGAGCCAGAGAAGGGTAGAGTGGAGGAGGATATATCTTCAATATCTCTGGGTCTTGTTCATAAATGGGGGTAAGATGGAGCAGGAGATTGATAGATTGTTGAAAGGTGAAGCTCTCGATTTACCAGTTGATCTACGTACCTATCCTGATCTAAAGCCACAAGCTCTGGGGAGTGACCAAAAGAGTAAGATCACGGATGTCAGCAGCTGAAATGAGTTTTCTCTGCTGGGTGACTGGGCTCTTCATTAGAGAAAGGGTGAGAAGCTTGGTCATCTGGGACAGACTCAGAGTAGAGCTGCTGCTTCTCTTTGTCAAAAGGAGCCATATGAGGACACAGGACACGATGGAGGGACTAACATTATCAGCTGGACTGGGATTATGTCAGGATTCCCCGACGTAATCTCAACGAGACAGAGAAGGCTGGGAGACTCTGCTGAGGCTGCTGACTTTATGATGGGTGGATGGATGAGGTGCATTCTTCCCAAAAGGTCAGCGAGTCACTTCATCCAGATGATGTCCAGATGTGGCTCACATCTGGCCTCTTTTTTCTTCTTGCAGTAATTTTGGATTTTTGCTCTTATTTGAGTCTCTTCTTCTTCTCCTAGTGGAAGAAGAAGAGGAAGATTAGGCAAACACTTGTTTGCCTACTTCATGCTGTCAGACAGGTTCTACTTAAGTGATTTCTTGATTCAAATTAAATTGAACTAATTTGATTTTCATTCTTCATTTGGATAGCTGTTTAATACATTAAATATTCCTTATAAAACTGTATTGTGCTTTTACTCAAGCTATCTTTATCTGATACTAAAATGTGCTTGATCTGGTATATTTAAGTGCAACTAAAAAGCAAAAGCATCATAAAAACTATTATTGTAACAATTTTTTTGATTTGTCTCATTTTCTGCTCGACAGAACAATTTATTTAGGACTTTAAAGTCAAATCTGCTATTGAAAGGTATAAGGTACAATTGTGACTGAATTGGAAGCTACGACTGTTTGACGCAACATGGTCCAGTTGTGGCAGATTTGTGCAAAGAGTCCTGTTTTAATTTAAAACAAAAGAGTGAAGATAATTATGTCAAACATAAAACCTGTTCAGGAAAATATGTTTCCACGTACCAATGACAGGAGGAAGTACAGAAACTCCAACAAATACAACATATTAAATTACTATTGCTATGAAGACTGTTTTTAGAATAAATATATTTTAGTACTTATACAAATGAACATTTAAAAATCCTTTTATCTCCTTT
Source organism: Gambusia affinis (assembly GCF_019740435.1). Classification (NCBI taxonomy): domain Eukaryota; kingdom Metazoa; phylum Chordata; class Actinopteri; order Cyprinodontiformes; family Poeciliidae; genus Gambusia; species Gambusia affinis. The sequence continues at coordinate 4,727,290 of NC_057871.1, forward strand.
TTTCCCTCATTATCTTCCTCATTGTCTTCCATTGTGTTGGAATGAATCCATAGTGTAAGGGAATATTTATCCACGTTTTCCTGCTGTTACTCATCTGTAATGCAGAAACAGTTAAAGCTTCATCCTCATGTTCATTGCAGCACTTGTCTAAAACCTGTGTTTAAAAAATATTTGCATCAATCATCTCAAGACGTTTTTGTATTTTGAGGGTTGCAGGTGAATCTGTTCAAGCGAGCACACATTAAATTAAATTTGTACCAGCTGGATCCAAAACACTGAACTCCTTTTTCAAAAGAGCTGCAGTGAAAGACGTGTGTGGTTGGTTTGTAATTATGTGGATTAAATGCACACTGCAACTGCGCCCAGTTAAGGCTAACCTGCATGCTCGGTAATGGGCAGGTGCTCCACACCTGTATGTGGTGACTTTGACTTCTAACCTTTTTGTTTGTCTTTTTTGTTTTTGAGGATTTGTGCAATTGTTGATCTAATCTTGAATGTACTCCATGGTTCTTGTCACTATTGAGATGCAGTCGCTGCTGACTCTGCTCTGTATTCTGAGGGTACATGTGTGCCGCAGAGTTGGCACTGCTGATTCTGCAGAGTGTAGAAGCTGAAAACGGACACAGAGGGATTAAAGTTTGCTTTCCCTTATCGTTCCTCAAGCTCTTAAATAAAGAGTTTAAGTGGAAAGCTGAGAATGTGTGACATGTCTTACTTTTAACATCCTAGCAATGTGTGTTTTATTTTGAATGTTTATATTCATGCTAATTCTTATATCTTTGGTAAAATAACCTAATCTGCAGTAAAACAGGACTGTGAGGATGAAGGAAATGGCTTTAATAATAAAAAAACAATGTTCAAACCATTTTAAAGAAAAATCTAAAGCAATAATTAGCTATTATTATAGAACAAGCTGCAAAACTTCCCTTTCCTTCCCCCACTTGTTTCTATATATGTATATATTAATCAACTTTCTAAAACTGTGGAAGAACCTCAAAATAATTTAAATCTTGTTTTGTTTTTTTGTGGTTTTCTGTCTTTGTTGGACAGCTCTGTTTTGGAAAATAACCACTGTAGTCCATTTTAACGGAAGAAACTGGTGAAATATTGTTTCTTCTTTCTCTGCAACAGTCCTTTGATGCATTCTTTGTGTTGGTGGCCGTAGTTTAAGAGAAATTATCTGTAATTGTGCTGCTGTTTCTTCTCATTTGGATTTCTTCAAATGGAGGTAAATCATTGCTAAGCTAGGCTCCTCTGCCGTGGCTTGATCCTCGGATAGAGCTGGGAGAAACAGAAAAAAATTCTCATTAAAAGATTAAGTTTCCAAACTTAAACCAATAAGAATAATTATTTGAATTTCATTAGAGAGCCATTTTTAAAACAACAAGACCTGGAAAAGGTTAAAAAGCATCACAGTGTTGAGAATGAAATTAGTATTTATTAGGGATGGTCTGGTCTGGTTTTTTCCTGCCGATCACACATGAGGGCCAATCACCGATACCGATCATCACATACACCTAAGAAAGTGGTGTGATGTGTAAGCTGCAGTTCATCTTACCCCAAGAAGGTTGCGGGGAATGTATCCTTCATGGTCGCCACATCGAGCCCACCACCATTCTGTCTCGACCTCCCCTTCCTGTTTCAGCACCGTCAAGCAGTCTCCTTCGCTAAAGCCAAGCTCGTCCTTATTTTCAGGCGTATAGCTCCACAGAGCATACACCACCCCACGGTTCATCACACCCATCTTCTCCTGAACACCTTCAGCGACACAGACAGGAATCAGCTATTCCCTAGTTTTAGTTTGTTTTTGTTCACTGAACTTTTGTTCACTGTTTTACATGAGGCACCTTGTTGGGCAGCTAAGCGGGTCTTTAGGAATATACTACGCCGTTGGCGGCAGTTATTCTTCTGTTATTTTGATACTTGTCTGCTTTTGTGATAGAGGTGGTTTACGATCAGTTAATTACCGCTAATTCGTGGTTTCATATGAAAATGAGGTGTTGTATTTCGGCGCTAATTTTAGCTAATGTTAAATTTCTGCACGGTTTAAGAGGCAGAAGATGTAGGTTTGTAGCTTGACCAATCAAAATTGTTGAGCTGTAGAATTATCATCCATGAAAATTAGGTCTGTGTTGATTACGCAGGGGACAGAAGATACATGTTAATTAGGTAATATGGTCTTAATATGATACTGTTTTTCTGTTATTGTACCAAAGCACATAAACAATTTATGTTTATGTCAGATAATACACTGACAGAATAAGGAAGATGGGGTGCCTGGGGCTCTTTATTTTAGAGTAAAATGAAATAACATCCATAGGGCAATTCTGTATTAAATAAACACACATGCCCACACTGTAAAACCACCACAGCAGTGGTTGATGCAGGGCACTCTAGTTTAAGTCTCCAGCATTGTTGGCGGGCATAATTTCTGCTCAATGTGAATCAACTTTCATCAGAGAACTGAGCACCGAGCCCCAATGGGCCCTTGTCTGGCATAAATGCTGTTTAAATACCGATTCTGATTGTACTGGTTGTGAATGTTGCCATTAAGGTCTTTGGTAGAGAAGAGCAAGTTGTGCAAAAAAGTACTGAAACACTGAACAGCTGGACATGTAGATGCAAAGGTTTAGAGAAGGTCACATTAAGTTCACCTGTAAATGTTCGTAGTGTATTTTAGGATTGAAATTTAACTCGAAAGCATAATGTCCTAAACCTTTTGTGAGCGGTGTATGTTTAATGCATTTTGGCAAAATACATTTCCAAATATCTCACCATAAAGGAACTGGGAGCACTGTGCATAGCCCTCCTCCATTTCCTCACACTTGTCAGCTGCAGTCTGCATGTCACTGTATGTAGCTGCAAACACAGCTGCCCCAGATTCCACCAGGAACTTGCAAACCTGAACATTGTTGCAAGAGGCAGCACAGTGCAGCGGCGTCCTAAAAAGAAAACAGACTCTCGTCAACTGTGCTCATGATCATGAAGGTGAAGCTTATCCGTGGAGCTCACTGAAGATCAGACTCACCAGCCATCACTGTCAGCAGCATTGACGTTGACACCAAACTGAACCAAAAACTTCACTATGTCAGTGTGGCCGGCACAGACAGCATTGTGCAATGCTGTGATTCCCTCGTCGTTAGGCATACTGGCGTCAGCCACCTGCATAAACAAATATCAGCAACGTGACAGATCCATTCATCCATCCCATTCTTCACCCAAATTCTCATAATTCTACAGCATTCTGCTTGAATATCTACTTACATCATAGATGACTCTCTGGACAAGATCAAATTCACCCTCCAGAGAGGAATCCAGAAGCAGGGCCAGAGGACTGAACTGGACACTCGTCCTGTGCTCCAGGCGGTCAGAGCCAGGTTTTCGCAAAATTGACCGTTTACTCTGTAAGACAGAGCGGAAAGTCTATTACCAGAATCTGTATATTTTGTTCAGTGAACAGTAATTATTTGTGCTACATTTTTGGTCCAATATAGGCTAAGGAATTTTCTACTTTGTTGAAATTGTTCCTCTGCCATCATGGGCTGAAAGGCCACTGAGAGAGGAAGAAGCTCCAAAAGAAACAGAAAAGACCAGATTACAGTTTTTAAACTGGGGATAAAGACCTTAATGCCACGCAGTCGGTAGCACTGAAGGTCCTAAGCAAGACAGTCCTAAGCTCTAATCCCGGCCTGGGAAGTTTTTGCATGTTATTCTTGTGCATGCATGGGTTCTCTATGTTTACTCCAGCTTCCTCCCACAGTCCAAAAGCACGACTGTTAATATAATTGATTGATCTTAGGTATACGTGTGCATGGTTGTTTGTCCTGTGAGTCTCTGTATTGCCCTGTGACAGATTGGAGGCACACAGGTTACTCCTCACCAATAAGGGAGTGTAGGTGATGAATGGATGTATCTGGGAGAGGTTTGGAATAGTTTATTAAGTCTTCATTCATCATACAAACTGCCCATTTGAAAAGGTTTGTGAACACCTTCAGAGTCACTGCATGTAAGGGAAAGAACATTTTAACTGGTAAAACTGTTACTCACAGGTGGGACTGTGTCTTGTGGTATCGTTTGCTGAAAGTTGAATGTATCATCTGCCTGTTCTTCCTCTTCACAGTTGGGATAAGGTGGAGGTGGCCAAGTAAACATCTCCTCCTGTTGAGTTGCACTGGAAGAAAGTTCTTCCTCCTTGTCTTCCTGTGGGGACAGAAGGAAAGGGTAATATCTTGGTCTGTTGTGTCCAGCTGACATCAGAACAGCTAAACTTTTATCTTTGACCCTGGAACTGACATCTTTCTTGATGCTCCTGTCGTCAGGAACTGTGGACTGAACATTTTCCTCTGGTGTACTGATGTTCTTCATAGGAATGGTTTCCATGGCAGCCAGAGTTGTCTTCTGGTACAGAAGCTTCTCAATATTAAATCCAGCTGGACCTTCGGGCTCTACGACTGAACTGCGTTTTTTTAGAGGCCGGGGGGCGTTGTGCAGTCGGCGCCGGAGGCCCTCCAAGTCGGCGTCAGAGTTCCTGTGAGGGTTGGACGCGAACGGGAGGAGTTTGGAGGGACTGAGTGGACGAGGAGTCGCACATTCTGCTGTATCAGCATCTGGACCTTTGTCATCGTTGATAGCAGTCGAAATGGTTTCAGTCTCAAACTCACAGAGCCCAGATCTCAAGGAGGTGCTATCTGAGCTGACTGTTTGCGGCCTCTTGCCAGCTGGAAGGTCTGGTTTTCCGTACACTGCACAGGAAGAGACGGTGATAAAGAGTACGCAAACATAATCAGTACATTTTAAAACAAACTCTACATGTCCTACAGCTTTTCCTCCATTTCGAATAACACAATCCAACTCAACTTAATTTTGAGAGAACAGTTAACCCAAAAAGTATTCATACCCCCAGTCAAATATGAAATTACACTCCCAAACACAAAACAAAGGTAACTGAAACCGGATCTGTTTCACCTCGTGGTTTGCTGCGGGACAGGGTGCCCTGGCCTTCTGCTTGGTAGGCTTTACCAGGGGTGGCCTGCTGGGTGTACATCGAATAGATTGATGAAGCTGCCAGAGTTTGGGGTTTCTGAAACACAGGTGGAGGCACATCTGTGGGGTTTGGTGAGTATGGTCGCACTGCAGCTGCGGGAGGGCTTTCCTTATTGCTGTGCAGAGGGAGGGTGTTGCTGTGGGTAGACATGACTCCTGGATCCTTAAGTTTCTTTTTCCCAGGAAAGGTCCCTGTCCAAAAGGCAGGCTTGGAAAAAGTTGGTGGACCGGGGAAAGGAAATAGTTTCGGTTTGGTGGGAACTGCTGGTGGCACAGTTGACTTGGACAGACCATTGCCAAATGACTGAAAGCAGAAACAAAACATAAAAAGAACCATTAAAGTTATGGAGCAGAAAACAGATTAGAAATTAAGCAGAAGTCTAGAAAGACCTGGTTATCCTTTGGCTGCGTCTGTGTGGTGTGACCAAGTCGTGAAGCACCATGGGAAGGAATGCAAGCATTGTCTTTTAGGGTCTCCACACCTACAAAAGATGCTTTACATTAAATTCTTTGACTTTGAAGATGTCTTTTTATACCCTCAACATAACAAACTGCAACTCTTTGGTCCCTTAATTCATTCTACAAATAGTAGTTTTGTTAAATACTATAGACCAAGTGCATTTTTTGCCTCTCTAGACCGACCGTTAACTTTCCTAACAAGCAAAGAGTCATACTAGACGGTAATCTTCCGATTAACTTCAGAATACTAAAATTGCAGAGAGAAACAAAGCCTTTACTAAAACCAGCTGACCAAAACTAACTGTTTTAATAACACAGGTTTGACATATGAGGGCGGCCAGTGGAGGCAACTTGATTTTCTGGACAAAAGTTTCTACAATTACTCATTTCTGTGTTGAAACCTTTCACCTTTCAGAGTCAATAATCATCTTTAAATTGTCTAACAATGTTAAACCAAAAAGGAACAGATCACTATGCATACTAATGCTTGGTTTGGCTCGTATAGCTGGCGGCTTTCGGGAAGAGGCAGGCATTGGTAAGGTGGCAGTGCCATCTGGATATGCCGACTTCACCATCGTTTCCTGGCAAGGAAGCCCAGCAGAAAGCTGGGAGCTTGACCGAGAGGCGGACTGGATGTATGGCCCCACTGCTGCTACTCTGGAGCTTGGCTCATGTTGAGGGTTGACGCTGTTTAAGGCCGCCTGACAAATGATGGCAGAATTCAAAAAGGTGCAAAAATACAACAAAAAGTCATGGACTTTCTTTGCTTTGTTGCTTATCTCCCTGTGATAAATAGATATTGTGATAAATGTATTATTTAAACTTACTGGCAGGTTCTCTTTCTGCTGCAGGGCAGCCTTTTTTTTCCAGAGTCTCTCTTGAAGCTCACCAAGACGTTGGTCCATCGCAACAACTTCCACGTTGTTCTTTTTCAGCCTGTCTTTCTGCTGCTGCAGCCTAGCACTTTGTTCCTGGTTCAGCTTGTTCCTCAGCTGGGAAGGAGTAGGAAGTTAAAACATCAACAAGATGACAGGTTTCTGGGGAAAATCTTAGTTTTCATGGTGTTATCACTTTGAGCAGTAAGTCTTATGCTAATTCTGCTACTTTTTTTGAATCCACATGTACTACAGTCTTAATCACCAACTGAACAACTTGACTTTGAAAAGTAAAAAATTAAAAATAAATACAATTCTTAGGCCTCTAATTCACCCAGCAGCATAGACCTGGACAATAAATCAATAAAAATATATATTGTGATGAACATATAATCAATATCCATAGGTAATACACGTGATAGGATATACTCTGGACTTCCATCCTGACTCGCTCGCTCTTTGGTTACCTAGCGACAACCTGTTGAGTAACTTGCACAGCAGCAGTTTAAGGTTTCACCACCATGCCTCATAACTGCTTAAAAACAAGCAGTTATGAAATCAAAACCTGTGGTTTTATTTCCACAGGTGTGAAATAAAACCTGTGGATCAAACCAAAGCTAAGCTATGAGGCGTATCAGAAACTGTGAGCGCTGTAAACAATCACCCCACACTGCAAAGAGAGAAGTGCTCCTCATGTTTTGTTTTGGACATTTAAAATATTTTCCAGTTCCAATGTTAATAGTTCTTTACAAAATTGGTCTGTAATTGGTTTTGGATTATTATGTCATTATCAATATATTACTTGGAAATGTACATTTACATGGTACAATTAACCAGCTTCTTATAGTTACATTATCAAGCACGCACAAGAAACTTTTATGACTGAAGCTTCACCTGTAAGTCTTTATATAAGTCCTTTAGCTCAGAAGAAGAGTTGTGAGGATGAAAAGGAAAAGGAGGCTCAAAACGAGCGTTTCTTATTGCCTCCAGCTGGTCGCTCAGCTCCTCCACCTTGGCTGCAGCCAACTCCAATTCGTTGTGCTTCCGCTGGAACAGGCTGGTCATCTGCTCAATCTCCTCCACTGGTACAAACAGAAAATAAACATCCCCAAAACACAACATCACGGCAAACAGCAAGTTATTTCCTTTAAGAGTTGCTATATGTGGAACAGTTGCAGTTAGAAGGTCTCCTTGCCATCACCCTAAACTTTAGCAACCTCTTTCTCAGTAATTAAACAATCTGACGTATTTTCCTGACGTATGATCAATTATTATACATTCAAAAAGCCTAGACAAAATCACCAAAAGCTGCTTGAATCATCAAGCTAGTATTAATGAAACATAAGTAACTGGTTGACTAACAAAAACACACAATCTAATTCCACTGCTCTATATTTAAAAAGGGCTTTGGCAAGAAAAATAAAATAACCATCAGCTACTCATTATTCAGCCATTTCAGGCTCTAAGACATGCAAGACCTTTTCAGATGTTTCTCTCAACTCTATGAGACGGTCTTGTTGTCTTTTCTGATTATCTTTCAGAGCTTGAGAGAGGGGAAAAAAGGAGAATGGCCTTAAAGCTCACTGCAGTAATGTAAACAGTCCCAGTCGGACTGAATGATAAGTTATCACACAGACAAGACAGGGTTGTGAGGAAACAGTGTTCTTGCTTGCACTCCTTGCCACATGACAACACAAGAACATGAGCATGAAGGCATGAGTGACCCCCTCTAAAAACACTTATAAGTGCCTGTCTTAATAGATCCAACACCATTATATACACCAAATATACCTTAATATGCATTAATATGCAAAGAGACAAGGAAAAGCAATGGGACTCCTGTATTGGCTGCAGCTAATAGCTTGCCAAGTAGCATAGCACCTAGATATTTCAACGTCTCAAGCTGCATTTGCTTTCGAATATTTTAAATATGCCCTACAAAAATGTCTGCAGGCAAGTTTTGCATGAATAATTTGGAGTTTTGTTCCACAGAAAAATATGCAAACATTGAACTATGAAGAGGCAGGAGTCCACTGCAGTTAGAAAATGCTAATCAGTTTGCTACCTGCTACATAGTCCATTCAACATACATGTAGTTTTAAAGAGGTTGTTTTATAAAACGGTTATAAAACTAGTTTATAGTGTAATCAAGGTCAACTGTGAAAACATGACTATTTAAAAACAGTTTTAATGCTGAAATATTTCACAGAGTTGGTACAAGAAGGAAAGCCTCTGACCTAATTTGGAGTTTATGTTTCGTTTTTGCTCCACTTGGCCCCTGAGAGCCCGGACCCGTAGCAGTTTGGCCTCCTGGTTGCGTATGTTTTCTTGCAGCTGAAGCAGTCGGTCTTGCCCAGATGCCTCCTGATGTTGCTCCTGCCTCTGATCCTGCAGCTTCAGGTAACACAGCTGCTGCTCCTGCAGCATCCAGCAAAAGCTCTTCATTAGTCAATTTACAGGCACATGACACTATTATAGTTTAATAATGTTTTTAACATGGAAAACACAAGCTGACTGCTTTTTTATAGCATTTACACCTCCAAAAACATTTATATTAAATTAGGTTGCTTAGTGCTACAAGATAACAGTTACTTAGCAACAACCATTACCACTTAGCAGCCTTAACATGGGGATCAAAATTAAGCTATGATTTCTCCTGTATCACTGCTTCTGAAAGGATAAGATGATCCTGAAAAGAGTGGATGATATAAAGCAACAGTGTCTCATTACACATGTGATGTGTGTCGCAATAAGCAATTAATTAATTAATCATATGATGAAATAAAATTATTTCCATTCTGATGATTATCTTTTGAAGATCAATTTTGTTTACAGATACTTAATAATCCATTTTATTTATGGTTTCTGTTGCATTTAGTTTTTTCTTTTCTTTTTGATGTTTTTGGTTGTTGCGTTTTATTTTGGATATTTAAAATCTCTCCCACCTCCAGTGTGGAGTGTTCTGTACAAAATTAACGTTTATTAGTCTTTCAGAGGGTAAAGTTACATTATTATGTCTTTATCAACATATTACTTGAAAATGGCCTCAAAACGACAACATTATCATTTATCACAATGGGACAATGAACAAACTGTACAAAACTCTAGTAAGAGTGACGGTGCAGTCCAACAAGCACTGGACTTGGTGGTTGAATATTAGAGATGCTTACTCCTGTTACAATAACAATTTTTGCTGGACGATAAATTGTCCAAGAAATTTATGTGATAAACGACGATATAGTATTTTTGAGACCATTTTCAAGTAATATAATGGTAATGGCATAACAATGCAAGAACAGATTCTCAAAATTCAATAAACTTTAAATTCTTATGAATACTTAACACTGGAACTGGAAGACATTTTAAATATCCCAAATAAATAAATAAAACAACAAATTATGAAGTCTATGTAGACTAAATTGTCCTTCAAAGCACCAGACTGAAGATCTTTATCATACAGTTTTTGGTAGAAAGAGAAAAATGGTAAATTATGCAAATGGAAAGCATTGAGCTTGTTTTAGTTTATCATGCTATTAATTGATTTATTGCTTAATGCAGCAGGAGTAGTGATGGTACTCATCGTTTTCATACGATGTGAACTTTGTTACAGCACATTTCCTTAATAATATAGCACACACTCTCCTGCCAACAATAATAGTAAACTGGCAGACAGCTGCTTTCTCATAAGAACTACATGTGTGAATAATCTGAACACACAATATTCTGTCTGAACAATATATGTGTTCTCCATCGCTGAGGTTGGAGAATGGCCTAAACACTGATGAGTGACATCAAATCAGCCAATTTCAAATGCATATAATTGGTTCAATTCAATGTCAGGCTGAAACTGGGATGAAGAACAACGGGTTGTTTTGGTAAAACTATTAATAGTAGTCATATGCATGCTGCAGAGTGCTTGGTGTGCTGTACCTTGAAGGCCAAAAGCTGCTGCTGGGCATCAATCTGCTGCTGCTGTCTTGTTGCCAGATCCTGCAGTTCACTCAGCGACACATCCAGAGGAATAACTGAGAACTGCAACAGAAAGCTCAATCTGAGTTTGTAGTCACATCTTCATATTGTTTTTCTCTCTATCCAGCAGTCATTATGCCAAATTACACAACTTCTGGGTGCGTTTCTTTACTAGGCGTTATGATGTGGTTTGATTTCAGTGATTCTAAATAAATAAAAATCTCACCCCATTCTTTCTGAGTCTTTCCAAAGTAGTTTGATCTGCAGATCTGCATCCAACTGAACACAAAAACAGATTTTTGAAAATGTATCTTTAAGTTTTCTGACTTGCTACAATGTTAAGTACAAAATACACACAATGAATTAATCATATATTAACAAGTGTTCATGAGATATATTAAAGTTAAAGCAGATCAATACCTAAAAATACAGTGAACAAAAATCACAGATGGAGCAGCCCACTTAATTCCTTCAGCTCTAAGCTGATTACTGCCTGAGCTGCTGGAAATACATGCTGAATCTGTTCTTTGGGAGCTGAAGAAACTCCTGCAGATTTGCACTACATGCTGCTAGATACAGTCACACTGGATTATATATGAAGGTTTCCTCATTCCTGCATTTAGCGTCATCCAGATCCTGTCTGATTGCTCTGAGGGCTCTCTATAAACTTTTTTTTTAATAAAAAAAGGTTCAAATCGGTATATGGACTATTCAAAACATCTTCATTACATTTTTGCACTAAATTTTTCTTAGATAATAAGATTTTAGTCAGCTCAATTCTTGTCACTTTAAATCCGAATAATCAGCTGCTGGCCAAGCCCTCAAATTCAACATTTACACTAACGTGAAAATGGCGACAAACAAATGCAAAATTATACAACCGTAAAAATTTGAAAAGCAGAAGTGGGCCTTTCTGTACAGCCAACAAGAATGCAGCAAGTGGTTTCTCAATGGTAAGTCCACAACAGAACGCTTGCCTTTTCTAGCAGCCATTGTACGGCACATACAGCGGTAAAACCAGTTGACCAAATGTGCTGGAACTCCACTTGCTAGGGTTGCTAGGTAACGGGCTGAGCTCAGCTGGGGCTGCTAGGTAACAGTATAGTGCCCATCAATTGTGACTCGACAAAGGTTTTTGAAACAGCTCATTTTCCAAACAACAAATAACATCAACTTATTGCTGAGAAACCAGCACTTTTCTAAGCACCTGGGCTGTTTTAGAAGCAACGGAAGAACAAAACGTGCAAAAAATTAAACTTTGACAAATAGCCCCCCTTCATCCCTTCTTTGATTAATAAATCTGGCAGATAAAGGTAAGATTATGTAATAGTATCTGGTGATAATAAGGTATATCCAACCTGTTTTGTGTCCAGAGGCTCTTTGGTATCGCAGGATGTAGCGCACCTCCCCTCTCTGCTGGCCCCATCGCTGCAGCACCTCCAACATCGGCTCGTCTTCTTCAACCACACGCTCTGGAAGGTTAGAAACCAACACAGACTTTAATAAATATAACTCTCCTATTGATCTTATCGAATACAGAGAGGTGGGTAGAGTGATAGAAACTCAAGAAAGAGAAATATTAATTCAAAATTATTTTTACTCATGTAAAATTGAAAAGTAGTCATGAAAAGACAAACTACTGAAGTAAAAGTGAAAAATGAAAAAGATTAATCCAGAACTAAGTTATTGCTTGGCTGATATATAATTAAATAACATAATCAAACAAAAATATTAAATCATGTCCAAGGTTTCCTGAAAATAATGCTCAAAAATAAAATTATATTTACAAAATGACAATGAGGAAGATATGTAACTTATTTACACAACAGCAGCAAATCTTTGATGTATTGTGGTGTTTAGCTGTTCATTGATTTATAAATTTACTGCAGTATTTTTAAGTCTATTCTCTGAGCTACAGGGACCAATAAGGACTTTAGAACTGGGGTGATGACCTCCATGTTCCTGGTTTTAGTCAGAACACCAGCAGCAGCGTTCTGGATCTGATTGGTTTTTTTAGTCAGACCTGTGAAGACACTGTTGCAGTAATCAATGTGACTAAAGAAAAATACATGAATGAATTTCTCTAGATCTGGGACATTAGTCCTCTAATCCTGGAAATGTTCTTCAGGTGACAGAAGGCTGACTTTGTAACTGTCTTTATGTGGCTCTGAATGTTCAGGTCCTTCCCTACACCCAGATTTCAGACCTAATCACTAGTTTCCAGCTGTAATAACTGAAGCTGTACATTAATTCTAGATCGTCCCTCTTTAGGTCCAAAGATAATAACTTCAGTTTTTAGTTATAACAGAGCAGTAATCATAAAAAGTTGTGGTCAGTATTTATGTAAAACTCACCTGAGCCTCTCCAGGTCTCAGCCAGGTAGCAGTCGGCCTCACCAGGCTCCTTGCAGAGCTCCACAACGTCTCTGCAGAGCGTCTCTGGCATGATGGGAACCTCCGTGATGCGCTGGTCGTTGCAGCCCAGGTGTACGGTAAGAAACATCTAAAAACATGCAGCAAATTATCCAGGAAATGTTTAAAAAAGGTCAGAAAGATTTAGAAAACAATCTAACTATTCAGCAAGGTGTAGGGGTTTGTTTTAGGTAAATAATTCTTTAACAGATTTTAAAAAGTACCAGTTCCACTGGGAGGTTATTTCACTTCTAACATGGAAAAATTTCTTGCTATGAGTGAAATAATCTGGAACTTTTTAAATCAATATTGAAGGATTATTTACCTAAAATAAGATCTTAAAACTTACCATAATGATATCATAAGCAAATGTTTCTATTTTGAGTACTTCAGCTATTTTTAGTTTCCCTCAGATAATAGTCACATTCAAGGGGAGATCCAGTTTATGAAGGTAATTTACAATCTCAATGTTTATAATGTTAAAATTTAGATACATTAAGAACGAAATGCAACTGTCTAGCTGTGGCTAAAGATGATTTCCGTAATCAAATATTCTATTGATTATTATGAGGATAAATCGGATAGAAACATTGCCACATTCTGCTCATTTTTTATTTAATCACTTAATTGTTTTAAATACAGTATAAGAAATACATTAAAGGTTGCTAATAAACAAATAGTTCTTGCCTAAACTGCATTAACATAGCATTCCTGTCGTCTGCACTTTTAAGGAAAGCAGCTGTGAAACATGAGTCAGTCTGGATGCTGTGAAGAATTTAAAATGTGAAACAAAGGACAGTGCAGGAAGTTTGCTTAAAGCAAAACTGTGAACAGAGAAGTTTGTCTCGTTATTTCCTCAAACAGATCATGTCAGGTTCCTCTGGTATCATAATTAAATTAACTTTTGACTGGAAAAAGACACGTGAGCATGTGAGCTCGTATCAGTCACTTCCTCACCTTTACAGCCCAGAAGAGGAACATTAATGCACTTTAGTTGATCATATAATGTATGTAGTTTCCCTCAGAGCAATGGTGATAAAATCAAAAATCCTATTAGCTCCTAAAGACAGCTATATGGCTGATTCATACAACAGAGTATTAAGGTGAAGGTAGATGGGAAATAAGAAGGAGGAGAAATTTTCTGCCAAAAATATCAGTAAAATTTTCTTTTTTTAAAAAAAAAAGTAAATTTCTGAGTTTAGAAAATTCTAAAAAAAAATTCCTGAAAATTTCTGAGATTGCTGTCAAAAATTTTGAGCTTGAAAGTCGAAGATTTGCTATTTTTTTCTAGAGAATTTCTGATTCATTTCTGCATTTCTGAGGGGGTTTTTTGACGTAAATTTACTCCTCTTTTTTATGCCCACAATAACTCCGATACGCTGTCATTGCTTTTTAATTCTACGTTTTAATAGTTATTAATTTTTTCCATACACTCCATCATTACGGGAATCTCCCTGGTTTGCTACCAGTTGCAGATAAACCAATAAATCAATACTTCCTCTCCTCAGTCCAAAAAAAAGTAGATAGATAGATAGATAGATAGATAGATAGATAGATAGATAGATAGATAGATAGATAGATAGATAGATAGATAGATAGATAGATAGATAGATAGATAGATAGATAGATAGATAGATAGATAGATAGATAGATAGATAGATAGATAGATAGATAGATAGATAGATAGATAGATAGATGTTTGTTTAAAACTCCAATTATAGCATTTAAAAGTTAATATGCTGTGAAATATAAAGTTCCTTCTCACCGGCATCATGCTGTGGAGCTGGTACCGTCGGTTCGGGAGGCTCCTCCTGTTTGACCTGTTGCAGAAGGTTCGTCTGGTCCGGTCCGTCCAGATTTTCTCTCTCCTTTATATAAAAGCGCCGCCGATGTTTTCGCCACCGGGGTAAAGCCTGGTGTCGGTCCGCGGCGCTGAGGCAGAATCCCGGCCGCTTCGTCACGTGCCCCGACGCTCCTCCACTATGACCGGATCAGCTGCGGACTGGACAGCGGACTGAGGGCTGCAGGAAGTGGGACTGTCAAAATAAAAGCCATCAAGAGTCCTATTATTGATTCTATAATAATAATAATAATAATAATAATAATAATAATAATAATAATAATAATAATAATAATAATAATAATAATAATAATAATAATAATAATAATAATAATAATAATAATAATAGTAAACATTCCTCAGTAAAATTTGAAGCTTAAATAGCTTCAAAGCTTAAAACAGATAGATGATAAATTATCTCTGATTTTGAATTTACTTTTTCGTAACTAACACAACAAAACTGAAAATGAATTACTGAAAACAACAAAAGCAATAATAATAATAATAAGGATAGGAATATTACAAATATTTACTATTTAAAAACATTTAAATTAAAAATACACTACCACTCTTACTAGTACTTTGTAGCATGTAGAATATGAAAAAGATTTATTCATTAATGTCTTGAAACCCAGAATTTGGCTTTATTTTTAGATGAGTTTCATTCCTGAATACATTTTGAAGCTTAAATATCTTTTTTTAAAAACAGACAAATCAACTGTGATTTTGAATGTATTTATTTTTTGTCATTTATTCAACAAAACTAAAAATTGAGTCAAAGGCAACAGGCTTACAAAAATTTCACTGAATAAAAATTCAGTTATAAATTCATAATTGTTTGTATTTATTGATAATTTTGTCTATTTTTTTTACCTGAAACATTAAAGTGTAAAAAATCAAAAGCAAGAAATTGCTAACAGAGCAAATACTTTTTTGTATAAATAAACAACATTAGTTTAGACATAAAGATGTGACTTTTTGAGTTAATCATAACACACTGGAAAACAAAGATTGATATTTATTAAGATGTATCACTTGGTGCATTTTAACTGTAACTCATCTAAAGATCTGCCATGAAACATAATTAAATCCGAAGCAAATCAACTAATACATCTTCCGCTGGAGAAAGTAAAATAAACCAAAACAGAACAATATATTACAGAATAAAAGTATTGTTCCACAGTGGGGAAATTCAGGTGTATAAATATATACAAACACAAAAAACTATTACATAACAAAAACTACAGTTAATAAAAATATATTTTAAAAATCAAAGGAAATGAGTAGCTGGGTTTAATTTAAATAATAATAGCTACAATATGATTCAAAGCATTCTATTTAAAACCTATTTTTACTGTAATTAGTTTCTCTGTATGGTGTAAAAGTAAAACATTGTGTTGTCCAGCAGGTCCTATCTGTGTTTCAGGAATCATGTAGAAGTAAAAAAAAAAAGTCAGAAATTCAAAGAAAGTTTTCTGTGAACACTAGTTCTAAAATAAATGATGTTTTCTGACAATTTGGTGCATGCATTTTGCAGAAAAGGTGCAGAATGCAGGTGTCTTGTTGCTGTGGTAACAGTGACCTCAATACAGACATAAAAGCCACTGAGAAAAGATAGAATAGAATAGAATAGAATATGCACACGTATTGTATATCTGCTCAAATGGATTTCGTTTCACATTATTATGTTATTTTTAATAGCTGTGCGTTATTATTTCTTGTCTGATGTAAATTTTCTCTTACTGTATAGTCTCTTGTTCATATTTTTACATTTGTGTGAATAGGAGCAGTGAATGAACTTTAGCTGTAAAATTGTTCCTTTCTTTGTGAAACGCATCAGCTGTTGTTGTTATGTTTGTCTGCGTTTTCCCAGTCAAACAAACACATAAATAAATAATTGTATATGCATGTTCCCAGTTAGCTTTGACTTGTTGATGTTACACCTGAATTTCCAAATAGTGGGACAGTAAGGATATTTTTATTCTATATTATCAGAAGTTCTCATTTCAAACTTCTCCAGACTGTGCAGGGCAATGGTACAGTAATATAGAAAACATAGAAACATAGAAAAGAAGGAGTAACTTTCTGCCAAAAAACTAAAACATTTTGAGATCAATCTCTGAAATTTGCTAGAAAATATTCTCCAAGAAATTTCAGAAACTTTGAAGTCAAAAATTTCCATGTATTTGTTTGGGATTTTTAAATTTTGATCTAAAAATTTTTTAATTTTCTAGCAAATTTATGATTTTTAAACCTCAGAAATTTTCTCCTACTTTTTTCCTATCTCCAATGGTGGTACCAATCTCATCACCTGGAAGAATGACCAATATTTTCTTTCCAGTTTACAATTATAATATCAGAATTTTTACTCCTTCTTTATTCCATCTAGTAAATGCAAACAAATATTGTTTTGCAGAGTTCTTGAAGACATAATCAGAACTAATGCAAACTGCAAAGGTAAAAATGACCGACAACTCCTACACGCGGAACTGTAACAGAGTAAGGCATCTTTCTCCATTAACTATCTTTGCAGAAAAGTAACCGGGGCTCTGCAGGCAGACGCAACGAGACAAACAGACAGAGTGAGACAGCAGGTGTCTTCGCTCGTCGTCTCGTTTTCAGCAATCAGCGCTTTCACTGTTTGTCTCCGATGGAGGAGAAGGAGTCAGGAGGAGGAGAAGGAGGAGGAAGAGGATTTTACCGTTCAGCCAAACGACCTCGGACGGAGGAAGAGGAGGAGGCCGGTGCCAGAGATCTGGAGGAAGGTGAAGAGAAGGAGGAAGAAACGGGCTCCGCCGAGGAGGATGCAGCGGGGAGCGGATGCAGCGACAGCAGGAGCCGAAGGAGGAAGGTTGGTTAAAAAAATATATTAAACCGGGAAAAAATGTGAAACATTATGTAAAAAGAACGACATCTTCATCTGATTTTGTTTATAACGAGGCTTATCTGTCTTATCTCACAAAAATTCAGAACCATTACCTTAGGATGACTTTTGTCACTCATGCGAGAACTGTTTGCACCTTTATCTGATTTTTATGTCCTTTTACTTAAGGAGCGGAGTAAATAGCTTTGAAATGTTAAAGATAAAAAAACAATGCACGAAATAAACAAAGTGTACAACTTTGTAGTAGAAAGTGTCACACTGGGTGAAGCTAAGGGAAAATGATTTTGACTTTTATTTGTCATTCAGGCGTCAACTTTCAATGAACACAGAACGAAATTACGTTTCATTTGGCTCTAGGACTCTTTTACAATTCTACATTTAAGCAGACTTGAAGATTAAGTTCACAGAATAAATATAAAAATCTCTGAAATGATCATAATACATACAAAAAATTAGCTATAAACATCTCACACTGGAGGAATATGAAAAATATACGTTTATTTGAGTGGCGCATTTTCAACAACAAGGCATCAAAAAAACATCATAAGCACATCATGTAGTCATCTGTGAAACTGTTAACATACATTACATTTGATCAACGTCAATGTTTCATTTATTAATAATCAAAAGCGACTCAGAGTGTAGATTTTAATCCAGATTTAAAGGAACTCAGTGTTTCAACTGTTTTGCAGTTTTCTGGAAATTTGTTCCAGATTTAAAGTGCTTAGAAGCTGAAAGTGACTAAATATGGATGAGTTTCTCTGCATCTTGCTGAGAAATGTTGGAAATGTCCTTCAGGTGACAAAAGACCGACTTTGTAACCATCTTCATGTGAATCTGAAGGTTCAGCTCTTAGATCTGCAGCTCTGGACTAAATGAAGAGTCCACTGCACTGAAGCCCATTGAAAACCTCCTGGTTATTCCACCAAATATTTATTTCGGAACTCTTCCACATTAAAACGTTAATATAGTTGTTTCTAAATGAATATGAACTTGTTTTCTTTGCATTATTTCAGGTCTGAAAACTCTGCATCTTCCTCATTATTTTGACCATTTCTCATTTTCTGCAAATAAATGCAAACGTTTTGCTTGTAATTTCTAGAATAAAAGAACAATATTCTTTATACACAAACATATACCTATAAAGAGTAAAATTAGAGACACTGATCATTTTAAGTGGCCTCTTAATTTTTTCCAGAGCTGTATATTTGATGGTGAAATGCAGCACTCTTGTACATTGACTACTCTTATCACTATTATTAATATTTAATGTATTTTCACTGTGCATTTTTGTTATAATTCCTTTGTTTTCATGATTTTCACCAAATGTTTTTGCATATAAAATTCTGCAACAGCTTATGTTTTCAGACCTTTTTACTCTCTAACCTTTAAATAAACTCCAGCGCCTTTAAGTGGCTGTAACTCGCAGTCTGGGCCAGCAGAGCGTTGACCACAGAGGCAGCCTGGAGGCCCATCGTTATGCTGACGGCGCCGCAGAGACTCACACCTTCTGGTGACAGTAAAACTATTCGGCATTAAATCTGCAAATCTGATGATGACGGCTAAATTTTCAATAGTTGAAAGAAAATCATAGTGTAGTATAGTATCATAGTATAGCATAATAATTCACTGAAAAAGCACAAAATCTTATTTATGTCTGCTTTCCAGTGAAAATATGAAATAAGATAAAACTAACTTAAAATTTACTTTTCAGCAAGATAGGGGATCTTGTTTTAAGTAAATAAGTTATTTCAAAGTGAAATAATCTGCATATGGAACTTTTTCATCAATATTAAGTAATTATTGACTCCCCTGCCACACGTTTGAGTTTGACTTTATTGAATGTAGAGTAAAAGAAAGAAGAAACAAAATTATATTCATAGAAAATTTTTTTTTTAAAAGCAACAAAAGAAAAAATGCATTAAAATATATTTATATATTCAAAGTGAGTAGAAGTACAACTTACTTTTAAATCCGATAACCCATCCAATAAATTACTATTAATGTTAACTTGGTGTAACGTTGTTTCTTAGTAAGAAGTTTTTATATTTATATATAACTGGTGCAATGTATTTGTAATTGCACCAAACCCAAAGTGTGTTTGTTTTCCCTAAAGCTAAATTAACGTGTCTGTGTTTATCTTCTGTACATTTTCCATTTAGTTTTGCAAAGGACTGAAAAATAGTCACGACATGAGGCATCAAGAGATTTTAGATTGTGTATAATTTTCCCTGGTAAATTACACATTAATAAATTCAAAGTGGGCAATTTTAGGTTGCCTTTGTCTGTTGAGTTTATCTGCCTGGACTCTGCTTTAAAGGGGCCGTTTTATGTAAAATCAACTTCTTTAGCTTTACATCAGGTTATAATGTTATTCCCTTGTCAAAAACACACCTGGAGTGTTGCCTTGATTCTTTCCATGGTAATCGTTCAGCTGTCCAACTCCGCCTTCGAGGCTTAGCTCCTCCTCAGAGCTGCAGTTTCCAAGCTTCTGCTTCATAAATCACCCCTTCCCAGGCTCCTTCAGACTAGCCAGGAGCAATTAGCATACACCTGGTGGAACTGTGCGTCAGCTGAGCTAAATATAGGAGCTACTTCTCATAGAAACGTTGGTGAAAACATTGATAAAGGGTTAATAGAGGAGCCATGTTGTGACGACTTCCTCTAGTTTCAGAAAGAGCAGGAGCTTTCAAAGCAACAGAGGGGTTAAATTACAAAGTAAAACTTCACTGAAGTCATATTTGATATGCAATGCATTTTTAACTACTGAAGTTAAATACATAATAATGCTTCTTTAAGATAATATCTCCCATGCCAGTTAGTCTAAATAAAAGTGCTCTCTCAAAATTAAATTAAATTAAATTAAACAGAATTTTTTTTTCCTGCTTATGTTTTTGGTAAAGTCTGTCTATTTCGTCAGCAGGTAAAAGTTGAGTCTCTGAGGTCTAATTTATTTGCAAAGATGTTTTTAAAATGAGGGCTTAGATGTGTGAGTATCTATAAATTAATCCGTTTGTTTCTGTTTTTAGTGCAAGTCATTTAAAGCTCTGAGTCTTTAGAAGGAGGGAAACACAACAGCTTAGTGAGAACATGGCTGTGACAGGAAATGTCTGACCTCAGCAGGAAGTAAGTACGTATTTCTACGTACATAACTGGACTTAATGCAGCCACTCTTCACAGGAAGGTTTTCTTGTGTGACCCTGTAGGGCTCAGATTGGTTGTAGGTGCATGCAGCCTAGCAGAGCAGACTCGCTGTTTCTCATGGTTTTCTGTGGGTTTTGGTTTTTGGGTCAGCCAGGTGATGTAGGTAAGAATCTTATGACACTATAAATTAAAGTTAATCCTGCGTGCACCTTACCATTAAAACTAGATATCTACATGCACCGAATTTTTCTTTTTACTGATTAACATCAAATCATAGTAATCTTGGTCAGCTGAGATTAGAAAAAATATTTTTCCTTTAAAAGTCTTAATTTATCAAGAGTTGACTGGACAATGTTTGTCTCTGCCACTGGTTAGCTTCTGTTGCTAACTCGTATAATGCTAGGCGCATTCTGTGCAATGAAGTTCAACACTTTGGGGCTAAAGCTACGAGAAGCACAAAGCCGCTGCTAAAAGTCGCAAAAAAGACCCCCAGAAATTTCACAACTTTGGTCCTTTGAAAAATAGAAAACATAGATTTTTTTTGTACATTTCTGTTGTGATATACAGTAAGTCTTAAATTTGATCCACATGCTCTTAAAAAGTCTTACATTTGAGTTGGTGAAACAGAAACCCTTTTATTTTTTATTTGTTTAAGTTCAGATGATTAAACTCAACAGGACCATCCATCCATCCATCCATCCATCCATCCACCCACCCATTCATCCATCCATCCATCCATCCATCCATCCATCCATTTTGTGTTTTCAAGAATTATTTTAAAATGGCCATATATTTTCAAGAGTTCACTCCTGTTGTAATTGTAAAGTGTAAATGTTGTGACACGCTGTGATTTCACAACAAGGCTGTAAAATAAAAAAAATTTTTGCACTGGTTATGCTGGTGCGCCTAATGTTTTTTTGCAGGTGCACCAGTAGGAAAGACAGGAGCACCAAAAGTTTTACCTGCATAACAGAAATGTTTACTTGTAAACAATCTAATAAGCATAAACAAGTTTATGTAGATTTGTGTAAATCCAGTTACTCGCTGAAAAAGTGTTCAAAGTGCTTCAAATTGGTTGAAAAATCTAACTTTATACGATAAAATAATGGTAAAAATTTAGATTTTAACATTTCAAACTGAGATTCAGGCCATTTGTTTTTATAAATAATTACTTCGGACATAAAGTTTGTGAAATGAAGTTTTTGTTGCAGGCAACGTTAAACTTGATAATCATCTCAGATCTCATCTGATGATCTTTTTACTTAAATAACTGGTCACACTGGTTTGAACTCAAGTATTTTTTTTCAGGTGCACTGTTGAGAAATCGATCACACTTTGGAGCCCTGCATTAGTGACTTCCTTTGAACTTATCGGAAGTATAAGCAATACAGCTGCAAACATAGACAATCAAACAAATCACGTATTGTTCTGATGGTTGCACCATTTCCACGCCGTCGGTTTAATCCCGTCTGTGGGACCAGAAGAAGAAAGTATCAGATGTGAGCCGACAGGAAGGATGCTACGCGTAACACAACACCTCCTCCCTGGCGTGCAAAGACAGGCTAAATAAAGACGCACAACCTTCCTTCCACCGACTGAGGCCTGGTCTCCACGGCGACGGGGCAGCATGTGTGTGTCTGCACAGAGAGGGAGAGTAACCATGGCGACAGAATTCCATAAAGTCTAGCTGCCCCCCCTCCCTCCACTGCTCACAAGCAGGTGAACGACTAACTGTTGGTGTTGCTATGGTAACCGGCGTGAGAACAGTTGAGGGCGCGCGCTGTTGTTGTTTCTGGTGGTACGGTCCAAAAATATCAGGCAAGCCGCACTGTAAAAACACAAAGTCTTTGTATGATTTCTAGTGCAAATATCTTAGTACACTTATATCAAAACTGACATAAAAGTAACTTTTCAGCAAGATGTAGGAGCATAATTTAAGTCAATAAACTTAGAACATGGAGAAAAAAGTACTTGTTCTATTGGTGGATTATTTCACTTCTAACAACGTATTTTTTTCTATTATAAGTTAAATAATCTGCTAATGAAACTATCGCAGTACTTTCTCATCAATATTAAGGAATTATTGACTTACATCAAGCACCTATCTTGCTAAAATGTTACTTTTAAGTTATTTTTGACTTATTCCAAGTGTACTAAGATATTAGCAATAGAAATTAGATCAAAAATAAGATTTTTTTGTTTTGCAGTGTGTTTGTCTACCTTGGTAGAAATTACAATACATCTCTCAATGGAAAATAGAAAACTTATAAAATAACTTTTAAGTATATTTATGTGTGAATGAAGAGATAACATGCATTCTTCATGGATTTCCAACAAAGTCTGCAGTCTAAGGAGAAAAGTAGCATTGAATGTGAAATTTTAACTTTTTTATTCGTGTAGTTCTTTGTATTTACCTGTTGGTAACTGACTTGTGGTCATTTTGGCACATCTATGTGTATTATTAGACTACAATAAAGTACAAGAGCATGAAAATAATTGCAAACACACATGCCACTAAATATTTCTTACTAACGCTGACGTTTATTTCATCACATGTACCTTGTACATGTGATTCTCATACAAGAAATGAGTTGAGCTTTTTTGTGGGAGACCGTTACTGTCTGCATTGTCTGGTCTGCAGACTTCAGGCAGCGAAACAAAAAAGCTCGGCTTCACTGGAAACGACAATCAACTCAATCTGAACCTGCAGCCTCGGCAAGCTGCAGAAAAGGTCAGGCTGCAAAACCCACATGCTTGCATAACCTCCTTCTGACAAAGACAGTGAGGATCTTCTGTTTGTCGGCCGTGCCACCGTGCAGAAGATGTTTCCGCTTGCAGCCATCCTCATTCTGACTCAGTGTTACATTCAGATTCATGATGCTCTGCACAAACCTTAAGTCGTTATTTTACAACTTTAAATACTTTCACACATTCGTTTCTGTGATTCTCTTAAAGTTCACAAAACTTAAAACAAGCTATAAACTATAAGTTTATAGATGTATATTTTCATGTTACTTTTCAGCAGGAAATACGAGCTTGTGTTAAATCAGTAGGTCCTATTGATGAAAACATCGTTTCACTGTGAGATTACCTATAATCTCACAGTGATTATAAATTATAATCTTATAATCTGTTTTCACTTATAGCATTTTTCCCAAATTATAATTGAAATAAATGGAATCAATATTAAGGAATTATTGACTTAAAATACATTCTTATTATCTGCTGAAAAGTTACATGTAAGTTAATTTTGCCTTATTTAAAGTGAACTTAGATATTTGCACCATAAAATAAATCATAATTATTGGTAAGATTTTGTTTTGTATAAAAAGCCAGTGTTGCATCTGCAGCACTTTACTTATTTAAACAAGTTTCAGAAATGACAGACACGTCCTGAAACTTAGCTGAAAGCTGGTAAAACATGAAGTGAGTCTGTTTGAGGAATCTGGAAGTGAAATATGTTTGCAGTAGAATCAGCTGAAGAGAGAAGAGTCATTGAACAAGTTTAATCTCAGTTGTTGCTAACTGCGTCTTAAAATGAAAAAACTAACATCTCAAGCACTTATTGTTTTATCTTCTGTGGACAGTTTTACTGACAGATATGGGACTGTGCATACTTTTTGTTTAGTTTTTATAGGTTTGCTGCTCTAAGCCTGCCCTGTTTTGTTGTGCAATCGTAGTTTTCAGTTGTCAGTGTTTCTGATGAACAGATGGGCAGACGTGATTTGATGATAACTGCTCACACCAAGAGTTTCTCAGCGCTAACGCCTTCTTCTGATCACTGAGTTAAATCAAAGCTGTGTGTGTGTGTGTGTGTGTGTGTGTGTGTGTGTGTGTGTGTGTGTGTGGTTATGGGGGTGGGGCATGTTACTACATTGTTCTCCAGCCTTTCTGTTGTATTTTCGATCTTGTGCAGAGTTTTCATCAGACCTTTGACAACGTGCAGTCAGCCTCCATCTCCGCTGTGTGGCTTGGAGTGTCAGACATGTTCCTGTAAAAATACACAAAACAAAATACTCAGATACAGTACAGACCAAAAGTTTGTACTGTAACTTTTACTGTACTGACCAAACTTTTGGTCTGTACTGTATATTTTGTATGTAAATATTTTTTTGCCAAAACTCCTCAAGTGGAATAATTTTAGCTTCACCTGGATCTAATTCATTTGCATTTCATGCAGTAAAATATGAAACGCTAAAAGTTTTAAAATTGAATTATATGCCTTTTATATGTTTATATTTTTTCTAATATTGTATCAAAAGGCTTTAGTGTTTAAAGGACAAATCTGTAGAATATGCCAATGATTTTTTAAAATTTGATTAATTTATTAATCATCAGAATAATCGTTAGCCCCATTCTCAACCAAATCTTCACTATTTTCATTCTTCCTTCTGGTTCTTCTCTTGTTTATTTGCTTCAAGCCATATAATATCAGTGTTGGACTTTGGGTCAACCATCTGTTTTCTCCTACACTGTAAAAACACAAGATTTTATCAAGTTGTTTTTCTGGTTTCCAGTACAAACATCCATCCATCCATTTTCTCTTCATCCTTGTCCCTAATGGGGTCGGGAGGGTTGCTGGTTCCTCTCCAGCTACGTTCCGGGGGAGAGGCGGGGTCACCCTGGGCAGGTCACCAGTCTGTCGCAGAGACAAATATCTTAGTACACTTTTCAGCAAGAAAGAGGAGCTATTTCACTTATAAAATGGTAAAAAAAATAAAAATAAAAATCTTGTTTTAAGTGAAAAATATATCAATAGCTTTATTAATCCAACTAATATTTGGGAAGTTTGGATTAGAAATTATGCTAGAGTATTTTTGCTTTAATTTCTCGTGCAAATATCTTATTACAATTGAAATGAGACAAATCTACCTTACAAGTAATTTTACAGCAAGATGTAGGAGATTGTTTTAATCAATTACCCCCAATATTATTGGAAAAAAGTAATAAGTGGAAAAATCAGCCAGTTAGATTTGTCTTATTTCATTTGGACTAAGACAAGATAAAAAATACTGAGTAGTGTTTGTGTTTTTGCAGTGTAGTCTTTACCGTAACTCGTAACTGCGTTATTCTGCTTCTTTTTCATCTTTTGTCTCTCTTCCACCTTTATAAACTGACAAACATTCGTAGCAATCTCATTTTCCCTTTTTTCTAACAGAATTATTTCTGTGGAAATAAATGATTCCGGATTTTATGGCTGCATTGTCGTCGTCAGGAAAATGCTAACATGCTAAATCTATTTCACATCATTGTTCATTTTTAGGTGTTATCCCATATTATCTGCATGTCTGGTTCCCTATAAATGTAACTTATGTCTTTATTTTCCTTTGTGAAGGACAGTCACCTCATCCCCCCTTCGCCTGTCGTTCATGTTCGAGGATTGTGTGACGCCGTGGTGGAGGCCGACCTGGTGGAAGTGCTTGAAAAGTTTGGCACCATCTGGTAGATTTTAACTTTTAAATATGATTTATTATTGCTTTAACTCATTTTTACCCAGTCCACTAACGTACTATATGAACACGTCACTAAACATGGGTGGATAATTTAGTGGAAAGATCTAATTAAATTAGTTTTATTGCTTAAATTCATCTCAAGCTAAACTGTTTAGAGACAAAAAAAAATAAAGTTACAAATTTTTGGAAAATCTGGACTTTTAAAAAAACAAAAACATAATGTACTCCTTGGGTTCCCACAAAGCAAAGTGATGTCAGCACACACAGGGCGGCCATCTTGTTTGACAAACATGTTTAAAAGCTTGTTTTTATTTGGACTTTAAATTCAGGTTAGCTCTGAATCTGAATATTAATCAGGCAATGATTTTTTATTCATAATCATGAGAATACAACAGTAAAGTTGAAATAGTGCAATAATAATAATAATAGGAGAATAAAGTAGTGATTTTATGAAAACTCGAACAACAAAAAGAACAAAAAATGAAAATGAGGATCTTCTGAAGTTATAGTTTGGTGTAAGTTTTACAGGTAATACAAAATGCTTAATCTTGCCAGTTTAGGTCCTCATTCGAATATCTTAGTATGCTTAAAATAACACATAATTAACTTATAAGTAACTTTTCAGTATTTTTTCAGTTTGTTTTAAGTAAATAAATCCTTAGTATTGATGAAAAAGTGTTACTTGCATTGGCAGACTATTTCACCTATAACTCAGGAAAAGTAGATAGCTATAAGTGAAATAATCTACCAGTGGAACCAGCACATTTTCATCAGTGTTAAGGAATTATTGAAAACAAGCTCCTATATTTTACTGAAAAGTTGCTTTTGAGTTATTTTTGTCTTCTTCAGTGTACTGACACTTGGTAAGATTTTGTGTTTTTACAGTGCAGTTATATTACAAGTAAAAGTAAAATATTTTACTTAATAAAGTACATTTTTCCAAAACAGTAAATGTAACTAGTTAGTACCCAACTCTTGATGTAATGCATTTTAAAGATTTTTTTATAGATAAATATTTGCTGAACATTTTGCATGTTTCTGAGTGGATAGAACCAGTTTGTCTGTGTTTTATTGTCGGTTTCCCCCCTCAGTTATGTGATGATGATGCCCTTCAAGCGGCAGGCACTGGTGGAGTTCGACAGCTTGGAGAGCGCGGAGCGATGCGTGAGGAGCGGAGGCAGCGAGCCCGTCTTCATCGCCAACCAGCAGGCCTTCTTCAACTTCTCCACCAGCCAGAGAATCACCCGACCCACCAACTCAGACGACCCGACCAGCAAAAACAAGGTTCTGCTGCTGTCCATCCAGAACCCGCTGTACCCCATCAGCACTGTGAGTGGCTCAAGTGTTCCTTATATTTAACCAAATTTGGTTTAGACCATCCTTTAATGAATTAAAATATCTAAAGAAAGCATAATTGATGCAATATATGTAAATATGTAGCTGGTTTTAACGCTGTGTGCTCTGTATAATGGCTGCTAGAAAACTGCACAAACACAAAATCTTACAAAGAATTTTTATTCTAGTTTCTAGTGCAAATACATTAGTACACTTAAAATAAGATAAAATTAACTTACAAATAATTTTTTCAGCATTAAATAATTCTTGAATATTGATAAAAAGTATTAGTCCCACTGGTAGATTATTGAACTTTGAACTTTTTTCTCAAAATTCTGGCAGCTAACACTTTTTCATCAATATTGGAAATTATTGACTGAAAACCAACTTCTAGATAAGATTTTGTGTTTTTGCAGTGTATGAAACATAAATGTAAAACATAGTTGCTAGATATATGACTAAAAAAACGATTAAAATTAATTTGATATACATAAAGAAAACTTGGTGACAAACTTTATGTGTGTGTTTTTTGTTAAGTAAACAGTTTAAGAATGTTTTTTTTGTTGTTTTTACAGGATGTTTTGTACACTGTGTGTAACCCTCTGGGTAACGTCCAGCGCATCGTCATCTTCAAACGCAACGGCATTCAGGCCATGGTGGAATATCCTTATGATCGCTTTATCATCAGTCTTAACTTGACATCATTTTGTTTATTTCCATAATATAGGAGCTCTATCACTTTAGATTACTATTGAGCAACTAAAATAAATTTTAAAAAGCACCAAAGGTTTGTTTTAAAAATATTATAAAATAACACAATTTTTGCAGCCCCAGGTGCTTTCAACTTATTCATTTTAATAGAGCTGAAATTGTTTAGATTATTATTGAGCAGCTAAAATAAAAAAAAATGCAATACAGTAATGGTTTGTTTCAAATATGTTAGAAAAAAAAAATGATTTTTGTGGTCAAAAATAGCTTTGGCCCTCATGGTAAAAAGTTTGGACCCCACTGTCACATGTGAATGAACAATCCGTACTCTAAACACTTTTTATAGTGAATTACTGTTCTCTTTGTATTATAGTTTTATATCAATTTAATTTACCTAAATTTGTTTAATTTCACCTGTTTTGCTTGTAAAATTTAATATTTTGTGGCATTTTTGAGGATCATCTAAGCAGGGGTCTCAAACTCCAGTCCTCCAGTCGCTGTCTTACAGTTTTTAAATGTGCCACAGGTACAAAACACTGGAATGAAATGGCTTAATCACCTCCTCCTTGTGTAGATCAGTTCTCCAGAGCCTTGCTAACAACCTAATTATTCTATTCAGGTGTTGCAGCAGAGGCACATCTAAAGGTTGTAGGATTGTGGCCCTCGAGGACTGGAGTTTGACACCCCTGATCTAAAGGGTTTGGAATCTCGTCATTGTGGTTTCATAAACGCAGGGGGCCCAAAACTACATCCCGCTCAGGGCCCCCAAAAAGCTAGAGAAACTCTATTATTTTTCTTTTTCTTTTCTATTTTTGTCATGAATCACAGACAACCTTTATTGCAGGGAGTTAACAGCTAAACCAGCAGAACAAACATGTTTTATATTTGTTATTTAAGCACCTACAGTGTGTTTTGGTTATATGGGCTATACTTAGTGGTACTATTTTCAGCAGCTGAAACTAATTACCTCTGCACAGCGCTGATCTCTGTGTGCGAAACAACACGGTAATGACACAGTCACACCGTTTGGTTCCCTCACTTAGCATGGTTTCCATAACAACCAGAAATAAAAAAAAATGTTTTGGTGTTGCTGCTGTGTCAAAATAAGCAACAACAACAACAAAAACATAAACACCAGCAACTCAAATGGTTGTTTCTCTTTCCCGATTGGCTGCTTGTCGTTCTGCTGAGTCATCCTTAACAAATGACTCAACATTTCAGTCCGTGGAAGACGCTCAGAAAGCCAAAATGGCTCTAAATGGAGCAGACATTTACTCCGGCTGCTGCACGCTGAAGATCGAGTATGCTCGGGTAAACACACTCACACACTGTCCAGCAGACAAGCGACCCGGTGTACACACATGCATGCATCCTCATCCTTAAGCCCACGCACACACACCCACCCAGAGGTGCTGTGCTCTGTCGCCCCCTGCAGCCCAACAGACTGAACGTCGTCCGCAATGACACCTCCAGCTGGGATTACACCAAACCCTTCCTCCTGCACCGAGGTAGGACAGCTTCAGGTTCTGCTCACACACACACACACTTATATACACACACACGCACGCACAACACACACACACACACACACACACGGCTGCTGTCATTTTCTGTGAGTATTCAGAAATGTATCTAGTTTGATTTGATAACTGAAGTAGTGCATAACTAGTGATATTGCAGCTTTGTTTACTTCGCTCTCTGTGTGTTTGTAATGTCAACAAATAGTTCAAAAGTTTTATTTTTTTAATCATTTAATTAACTGAAAATAATGTGGAATCTCAACTTCCTGTTTGTGTCGTCTGCGATCAGTTACAGTATAGACCATGGCGTATTAGGAGCATTGCATTTTAGATTTTTTTTTTTTTAAAGAGTACATTACTGCCAACAAAGTCTGAAGGAAATTTCTTAGTTTGAAAAGTCAAATATCTGCTAGAACAAAATTCAGAAATTTTAAAATTAATCTCAGAAATATTCTAGGTAAATAGCTTAGAAATTCCTGGGTTTCAAAAGTCAGAAGTATAAATTTATTTAGGAATATTTTTAAATTAATCTTAAAATTTCTGAGTTTTTTGTGGAAATTTACGCTTCCTTTTTTCTCTCTGCATTGGTCATAATAGTCCATCGTTTTCAACTCAGGCTGGGAGAGAAGTCGATGTCATCCATTAATCAAACTTTTGAAGATTCAAGTTCTGGAGAATCTGGATTTTTTCCGCCAATGCTCTCCTTGGGTTTCCATATTTCAGAGTGATGTCGGCGCTTCCTGTCTTTAGCTTTAAAAGCTTCTCTTGTTGTTTGTTTCAGATCGGGGGAAGGGAAGGCAGCGTCAAGCCATCCTGGGAGAGCATCCATCCAACGGCTATGGTACCGACTCTCTCTCTTCCCCCCTCCCTGAAAGATTCCTCCTCCTCCTCCTCCTCCTCCTCCTCCTCCTCCTCCTCGTTTAAAATCCCTCGTTATCTTTGCTCGTCTTCGCAGGCCCTCACTGCCCCCTGCTGCCGCTGCCTCCTAACAGCCGGTACAGGAGAAGCCATGAGCCGATGCCGGAGCTGGTTTCCTACAAGCAGCTCGTCCCAAAGACCTTCTCCTCCACCCTTCCCTCCGCCCTGCTGGGCTCCAGCGCCGTCGCCATGGTGAGCGGCCTCCATCACAACAAGATGAACTGCAGCCGCCTCTTCAACCTCTTCTGTCTCTACGGCAACGTGGAAAAGGTCTGTCTGAGTTTTTATTTATTATTAAGCATCTTTTTAATGGGACAAACAAGATAAACATAAATTAATTAATTTCAGGGTTTCACCAGTTCTTAAAGGGACAATGTCATGTATTTTCCATCAACTTAGCACCTTACAGCACAATCAAGTAATTTAATTATTATTATTATTATTTCACTTTTTAATAGATTTTAGATGTACTGTTCTAGGGACAAGTGTTGAAAATTAGCTTATGCTATAAGCACTTTGATCCAAGCATGGGACTGCTGTTTTATTCAGTGTTTCTGTGTTAATGTGTGTCTGTCCTCATCAAATAAACGTAACAAAAATAAATAAATAAAAATGCTACATGTGTCAAATGTGACATAAAAAACATTTGACTTCGTAACGTAATGCTTTGAAATTTAGTCTCTGTCTCTTTAAAAACTCCTGCTCTTTCTGAAACCCGCCATCGCTTTTCTGTTAAAGGTGCAGTTTCTATCTTTTATATAAAAAACAAATTTTTATTTTTACATATTTGTTAAAACCATGTTTCGACAGTGTAATACAAGACAAATAGTAGGTGAAAAGATTCTTCTTCTTCCAGTAGCTCAGGAGGCGGGGCTTAGTGCTCTCAATCCATCATGTATTCGTTGTTTCCAGTTGGCACTGGGAGCACTGGGAGCAGGCTGTTATTCTTATGTTTTGTTGTAAACATTCTAGTAGCTCTAATCCACAAAGTATTTAGAAAATGTTTATTGTGAATCTTTTTAACAAGATCATTGTTTCAGCCCTAGATGTCCATGTTAATATAAAAATATTATTTATCTGTATTTTTGATTTATCTGTTCTTATTCACATCTTAGCCTTAGAAAGTGTTTTTATCTGGCCCTGACTGGTGGTGTTTACAGGTGAAGTTTATGAAGAGCGTTCCTGGAACGGCGCTGGTGGAGATGGCGGATGAGTACGCAGTGGATCGCGCTGTGACCCACCTCAACGGCACCAAGGTGTTCGGGAAGAAACTAAACGTCTGGTGAGAACGAGACCCGCTCAGGATTCAAGGAGGAGATCGTGGCTCAGAGTCACAGCAACCCAAGTACAAAACCACTGTATAGATTTTAAAATATTCATAATTATAATTTCTACCTCACATAAGACGTGAAAAGTCAACCATCCATTTCAGCCGCTCCACCTAAAAAGACTTTTAAAGATTAAAATTGAACAAAAAAGCAAAAATCCTGGCGGCTTTAAACAATGCAGTTGATTTATGCAAATATATTCATTATTGGCATAATTTAATTTGCAATAATTTTTCATATAAAAATATCTTATTGTCCATCCATCCATCCATCATCCATCCATCCATCCATCCATCCATCTTCTTCCGCTTATCCGGGGTCGGGTCGCGGGGGTAGCAGCTTCAGAAGGGAGGCCCAGACTTCCCTCTCCCCAGCCACTTCCACCAGCTCCACTGGAGGAACCCCTATTGTGCTGATAGAAAAATAGGAAGAACACAATGTTATCACCACATATTATCAAGTATTGTTGGTCTAATTTAAATATCTTAGTGCACTTGAAATAAAACAAAACTAACTTTCAAGTAACCTTTCAGCAAGAAACAGGAGCTTGTTTTAAGTCAATAATTCCTTAATGTTGATGAAAAAGTACTAGATTATTTCACTTCTAACAAAACATTTTTCTCATGTTATGAGTGAAAAAATATAAAGACCAAGTAGCTTTTCATCAATATTAAGAAAATTTTGACTTGAACCAAGCTCATATGTCTTGCTGAAAAGTTCCTTGTACTGTAAGTTAGTTTTGCACTAAGATGTTTACACAAGAAACTAGACCAACAATACTTTTTGTTTTCGCAGTGCAATATAATGTCACATTCTTCAGATTTTTCCAATTGTTTATTTCTGTTTTCTAGTGGTTGTTTTTTTGGTTTTGGCATCCGTCTGTCTCTTCCCAGTGTGTCCAGGCAGCAGGCAGTGATTCCCAGTCAGGTGTTTGAACTGGCCGACGGCAGCAGCAGCTACCAGGACTTCAGTCTGACCAGGAATAATCGCTTCAGCACCACGCACAGCCACAGAAACATTATCCAGCCGCCTACCGCTGTGCTGCACTTCTACAATGCCCCACCCACCCTCAACCAGCAGCAGCTGCTAAACGTGAGGACAAGCAGATCAAATGCTGCTTTTATTAATACAAATGTCCTTTATTCACCAGAACAACCATGATCTCGCCTCTCTGTTTCCCTTCAGTTCTGTTCTGAACACAACGCTCCTGCCTTCACCAAGTATAAGGTCTTTGACGCCAAACGTGAGTTAAAAGCACTCATACACTGCAAAAACTCAAAATCTTATCAAGTAATTTTGGTCTAGTTTCTGCTACAAATATCTCAGCACACTTGCGAAGAGTAAACTCACTTTTCAGCAAGGTGAAGGAGTTTGTTTTAAGTGATGTTCCTTACTACTGATGAAAATGTATTTCTTCCACCGGCAGAATATAATGGCAACATTTAAGGGTAAAAGTAGGTAGAAAAAGAGTAAATTTCAACCAAAAAACAAGGAATTGTCTGAGCCACAATTTTCTGAAGATTTTCTTGAAAAACCTGACAAATGTTGAGATTAATCTCAGAAAATTTCTAGAAAAAAACAAATTTTATGAGTCACAAAATTTGAAAAAGTTATTGAAAAAACTTCCAACATTTTGTGATTAATCTCAGAAATTTGCTAGAAAAATTGTGGAAAGTTCCAAAAGTAAAAAAAAAAAATCATCTTCTGATACTCTGATATTTTTGAATTTCTGTGATTAATCTAAACATTAGATTTTTTTTCTGGCATAATTCTGACTATAAAACCCAGAAATTCACATGCTTTTTTCTAGAACATTTCTGATATTAATTTCAGTTTTTTGGTGTAAATGTACTCTGGCCTTTTTATGCCTTCAATGGCCCTAATATGCCATTGTAGTTTATTTCACTTATAATATTGGAAAAATACATTGCTGTAAGTGAAATAACTTGCCATTTAAACTTGTACATTTTCAACATTTTAAAGAATTTCTGACTTAAACTAAGCTCCTATACCTTGCTTGTCTTATTTAAGTGTGCTAAGATATTTTGCACTGGAAACTGGGCAAAAATAATTGGTAATGTTTTGTGTTTTTTGCAGTGTACTGACTCTAAAATGCTGTAAATATGTGACAGCCAAACTTTTTTCTGTTGCTTTTACAGCCAGCTCTAAGACTCTCTCTGGTTTGTTGGAGTTTGACTGTAAAACTGCTGCTGTTGAAGCTTTGATCGTGCTCAACCACCACCAGTTTAGAATAACTGGTAAGTGGCACAGAGATCAGAATAAATAAATAAATGTTTCTTTTTTTCCTTTTGTTGTTGACTGTGAGGCGCGTTGTTACAGTCGTCCGTTTCTCTCTGACTTGCAGGCAGCTCCAACCCCTTCACCATTAAACTCTGCTTCTCAACTTCCACCCACCTGTGACCCAGAATCTAGATGGTTATCACAAACACACCTGCAGGAGAGATATTTAACTTCTCAACCTGAGAAGGATGAAGAGTTTGTTTTATTTTTTAAGTGTTTTATGTTTCTACATATATAAAAAAAAATGGATGAAGAGAAGCAACACTTCAGTTTCAGGTCACACCTTGTTTTCACCAGCTGCAATATTTGAATTAGAGTTTCAAAATGTCAGAAGAAACCATTGAAGGATGTTTGAATTTGAACTGAGAGCAACAAATGCTTGTGATTTATTTTACTACTGAGGGCAGCAGGAAGGAACAAAAATAATCCTCTGGCTAAAAGCTGCAGCTGAAAACTGTTTTAAACACAAGAACAGACAAACAACACAAATAACAGCTGAAACATTTGATTCTGTACAGTAATACACCAACAACATAAGATTTGGGCTTTTAGGGCAAACCAGTGTGAGAAAGAAGTGGTCAGTTAACAATACTGGCTTTAATATTATTGTATCATTGTCATATTTTACAAAAAGGTTGGCCCAGCCAACGTTTTTATGATTAAACAGGTTTAGTGTGTAACTTTTCTGTTGTTCTAGATGTTATCTGCTGCATACCTGGGTTACAAAATATGACGCTAGCAAAAATAGTCAACGCAAACTAGAAATCCTTAAACGGTTCCGAAAACGGAATGGTGATCAATATTTATTTATTTATATTATTATTGTTTATAAAATTATAGATGTATAAACAATGACCTGTTCGGTGTTATCTCGGTTTTTAATTGAGATGATGCCCAAATGTAAAAGCTACTGCTGAGCCAAAAATTATTCCACAGAGCCATTAACGTTAAATAATATTCCACGGGCCGTTACCTAGCAACCCCAGCCCCGGTACCTAGCAACCTAAGCTAAGTTCCAGCACGATCGCTTAGTTGGTTTTACCGATGTAGTCGTAA
The DNA here is from genome assembly GCF_019740435.1 of Gambusia affinis. Classification (NCBI taxonomy): domain Eukaryota; kingdom Metazoa; phylum Chordata; class Actinopteri; order Cyprinodontiformes; family Poeciliidae; genus Gambusia; species Gambusia affinis. The sequence goes on from NC_057871.1 coordinate 4,762,534, forward strand.
AATGGCGCACACAGTACTTTTGTTGTTGGCTTACCGTCCACAAACTACTTGTTGTATTCTTGTTGGTTGTGCAGGAAGGTCTTTTTCTGCTTTTCAAAAATGTATGGTTATATAATTACGCATGTGTTGGCAGCCATTTTCATGTGCGAATGTAAACGTTTTTTGGGGGCGTGGCCAGCAGTAGTTTATTTGGATTTAAAGTGACAAGACGCCCAAAAACAGAACAACTGGGCAGGCTAAAATCTCATTATTTAATAATAATTTTGTTCATAAAGATCTATCCTAACCTGCTTCATTTTTTATGTTTCTTCTGGTTTAAAAATATTACTGAAGTTTCTGAGCATCCCAGTCAGAATAATTGATTAATGAGAAATGTATAAATAATTTTTGGCATTTTTTTTTTTTTGTTGAAATGTAAATAAAACACATATTGTCTTTGTATCTTTTGAGAAGTGTGTTTCTCAATTATAATCAGAAAAAATTATGTGGTTGAATAGAAAAACCCCCCAAACATAATGTAAAACATTGTGTTTAACTGCATGTGTGGAAAATTTAAGTACACTTTTGCTATTTCCATGTGCTGATAATCAAATGTTGAAACTGTTGCAATGACCTAGTAAAAACCACAATCCTAGCCTGATGGATGTGTTGGGATGGAGCTCAAAAAAATGGAAATTACTCAAATATTTTTATATAATCAAAAAAAATTTTTAAATAAAATGTTTATTAAGAACTATCAAGTCCAACTGAGAGAGAGAAAACCAAGTGGCTTCACATCAAAGGTCAAAGTTCTGATGAAAATACAACCTTTCATATGATTCTAGTTACATTAAAGGTCAATCATGATACATACGTACAAAAAAAGAAAGAAAGAAAAACAAGCATTTTCACAATGATTAGCTTTACATAAAATCCAAACTGATATTACAAAAGGACTATAAATAATTTTCAAACTAAATACATCACATACAGATGATAAAGTGGTTCCCAGTTTCATTCAATTAGTGAAAAAAACAACAACACAGGAGTAAAAACTAATTTATCAAAAAATATTTATTCCACAGGCTTTTAGTGTCTTAAAGGCGGGTCTAATTGATGGAAAATAAAGGAGTTCTTCAGAACAGAGTCTGAAAATAATGCTAAAATGTTATATTTTCCTATAAATTGCCTGAAAGTTAAACAAAACAGGTTTCCGTCTTGTTTATTGCGACATTAGGAGGCATTTTTCCAATTAAATTAAACGCAGAGTTTTAAGATAGAACCACAGGAGCAGAAAACCACAAACAAGTAGATACACTGCAAAAACAAAATCTTACCAAGTAATTTTGGTCTAGATTTTACTGCAAATATCTCAAGTCGCTTGAAATAAAACAAAGCTTACTTAAAATTAAGTTAATCAAGAATTATGAGCTTGTTTTAAGTAAATAATTCCTTAAGATTGATGAAAAAAAAAATTGTTTCATTGGTAGATTATTTCACTTATAACATGGAAAAAAATTTCTTGTAAAAGTAAATTATTCTGCCAGTGGAACAAGCGCTTGTTCATCAGTATTAAAGAATGATTATCTATGGAGTTAAATTGGGGCCATAAAGTTTGATCAAAATAACAAAGAATGAAACTAAAAAACAAAACAAAAAAAACATTTGAAACTGAAAAAGAGTTTGGAATTCTTTTTTCCCCAGTTCCATAAAGTTTGTCTTGTAAACAAACTTTATGGCCAAAATTTAGCTCTATAATTGTCTAAATTTTTATTAAAGTGGAAATGTTCAACTTTTGAAACTAGGACGAGGAACTAGAGTAAAATTGCTAGGTAATATTTTGTGTTTTTGTAGTGTAATAAAGAGTTCAGTAGGATCCTTAACAGAGTAAATAAAGTAAAAATCAACAGACGGACATTGCAGACACACAAAAAACAGCACTTTAGAGTCCTACCAACATCTTGTAGCGTAGCGTGCATTGGCCATCATAACAATAATACAATAGTATGTACAAACAACTCCCCGCTGAGGTCAGGTCCTGGTAAAAAGAAAGTACACCCTCCTTCAGCTCACTGGTTTTATCTGACAAATACCAGGCTCTAAAATTACTCAACTCTAACCTCAGGTGTTATTTTATCAGCATCTACATGGTAAAGGTTTTCATTGTGGCGAGAAAATTAACGGAATATCAGCAACTTTGGGCAATTTTCTGGTGAAATACCAGAAGAAATTGTTCCTAGAAATCAATTTCTGAAAAATTATAAAGGCACGATCAAGACAATATTAGCAATTAATCACTCTAAAACTAGGATGATTATTTTTTTTAAAAAGGGGGGAAAATTTTTATTAAAGTTGCCCATCTTTGCATATGTGATTTAATCTCAAAAGGTCTGCAAAATTTATAATCCAAAGAGCAATTTTTAGTCTTAGTCCGGGGAAATAAAAATCATTTAGAGCCAGAACTGTTGCATGACTTTTTGGAAAAAAATAAATAAATATCTACACTGTGAAAATGCAAATACTAACCAAATATTTTTAGTATTGTTAATATTGTTTGGGATTAATTAGTACATTTGAAATAAGACAAAACTAACAAAAAGTAACTTTTGAGCAGGATATAGGAGCTTGTTTGAAATAAATAATAACTTAATATTGATCAAATGAAATAAAAAAAATATACTATTTTCACTTGCAGATTATTTCATTTACAACAGGGGAAAATGTCTTGCATGAATTAAATAATCTGCCTGGGAAACTAGAACATTTTCATCAATATTAAGGATTTATTGACTTAAAATAATCTTGTTTATCCTGCTAAAAAGTTACTTGAAAAGTTTTGGGGTTTTTTTTTACTTCAACTGTATGAAAGCATTTGCAGTGGATGTAAAGACAAAAAGCCTGGTAGGAATGAGGTTAGATTTAAGTACGTTTAGAACCCGTTTATCATGTCCTGAAACGCACAGATTAAAAGAGGCTTTACTTTTATTTCACTACAACTTTAATTTTAAGGTCTGAGTGAACAAGTCTGAAAAAAACTTTGTGAATTTGACACATTGAGGTTAAATTAGCTGCAAAAGATAATAGCAAGATTTAGCATGCTCATATTAAATTAGGATGGTTTTATATTTAAAAAAATAACATTGATGTTAAACTTGGGGAATTGTGAAACTTAAAACAAGTTAATTAATTTATCAATGAGCTGCCAGGGGCAAATATTGGGTTTGGTTTTGTTATCTTTCAGCAAAGATGTTTTTCAGAGCAGGGGAGGAATACTTTCAATTAACACAAGCATCTTTGGTGACTTAAAACTACATTATCATGAAATTAGGTTTAAATCAGAGGAGGGAAAAAGATAATCTAATAAATAACAGTATATACATATGTGCACTACATATATTTTTCCAGTTGACTGGGTCAGAGCAAAACAGGGGTAGAAAAATAATAAGACAGATGAATATTTTTTGAGAAATCTGAATAATTTGAATTTTAACCAGTTTTGCAGGCAGCACCTTGTGCATTTTAAGGCACCTGCACTTCAACACAAGGCTGAACCTCAGATAGTTTTCATTGATTATAAATCTCTACGTCACATCAGATTTATGTTTCTTTTCCCAATTCATGTTGCAATGTTAAAAAAATTATGGAAGAGGACCAGGACCACTAAAAAAAAAAAAAAAAAAAAGAAAGAAAAAGCAGCAATTCTGACTTTGGATCTCAGAAATCTGAATAAAAAGTCAGAATTCTCCATATAATGATATATTACAGCCAAAATGCCAAAAAAAATCTCTGGAAGTCAAAAATTTTCTAGAAAGAAAACTGAAATTTTTAGTTTGATCGCAGAAATTTTCCAGAAAAAACATTTACAAAAGGGAAAAGTTTTAGACCAATTAAACAAAATTTTCCCTCAAAACTTTCTGAGATTAATCTCAAAATTTCCTAGTTTTTCTATCAATTTTCAACCTTTCAAGATCAGAAATTTCCTTGTTTTTTTCTATTCAGTTTGTTGCAGATATGTAATCATTTTGTTTCTCTATCCTGTGGTTTACATATTTATATAATTGTAAATATCGCCATATTCAACCTGTTTTCACCGTTTTTGAGGTTGGCTCTTTGGGCTGTAATTTCATTCTACATGAGCAGAGAGACAATAAATTAATTCACTCAGACATTCATTAAATTCAGATTTTTTTTTCCTTTTTCAGTGGTTCTAATCCTCTAACATGAAAAACACCAGATTTCAATTAGCCGTTTTTGGGATATTCTAGAACATTGATGTGATATTCAGTAATTTTACCAATGTCTTGAAGGGAAATTAACTACTTTCCACTCCACTGCGTCTCAGAGAGGTCTGCAGGTAGTTAGTGGACGGACGACGACGACGCCGTGTCTGACAGGTGGATGGCCATGCCAGCGGGCTGCTGGGCGGAGCTCTGGCCCGGCCCAGCGGCGTTACTGCCCAGGGTTACGGGAGTGGGGCGCGGGTTGAGGCGTGGCGGCATGGGGTTGGAGGGCCGGATGAGGGGCGGAGGTTGCTGCAAGGTGGTTCGAGGCTGCAGGAAGCGAGCCTGTTGCTGGAGCGGTGGAGGCTGGCGGTGTAGCGACGGCGTGGCCGGCAGAGAGGGCCTCAGGAGCGGAGGCGGCTGGTGGAGGGAGGAGGAAGCATTGGAAGTCACAGGATTTTGAGTTGAAGAAGAAGAGGAGGCAGCAGGCGATGCGCCGGAAGAGGTGACTTGACCCTGCAGAGAGGAAAAGGAAGTTACTTTAAATTCTGGCCAACTTTGAGATCATTTGTTTTTCTGGAGGGCTGCACATTGGCGCAGTTGGTAGAGCAGCCAGAAGGTCCTGGGTTCGATTCCCGGCCTGGGGTCTTTCTGCATGGAGTTTGCATGTTCTCCCTGTGCATGGTGGGTTCTCTCCGGGTTCCTCCCACAGTCCAAAAACATGACTGTCAGGTTAATTGGGCTCTCTAAATTCTCCATAGGTGTGAGTGTGTGTGAATTGTAGTGTGTCCTGTCCGTTTTCTGTGTTGCCCTGCGACAGACTGGCGACCTGCCCAGGGTGACCCCCGCCTCTCGCCCGGAACGTTAGCTGAGGATAGACACCAGCAACCCTCCTGACCTCATTAGGGACAAAGGGTGAATAGAAAATGGATGGATGGATTTTTTTCTGGGAGGAAAGAATCTAAAAGAAACAGCACAAAGGTTCATATTTCAGAAAACACCAAAATTCACTTATATTTTTACGTTTCGATATTTCCATTTGGGTCTCTATTGTTCCTAAAAACAGAGCAAGATGTTGTTTTGGCAGTACGTCACTTTCCACTGGGATTACTTAGCAACCCCAGTGAGGAAGAGAGAGATTTGGTGAGATTTTGTGTTTTTGCCCTGTGAGTGTTTTGTTATTGACATACAATTCAGGAACCACATGCAGCATTCTTGTTGGTTGTGCAGTAGACTCCACTTCTGCTTTTCAAAGATGTATGGTTGTATTATTGCAAAAATGTTTGCAGCCATTTTCACATGCGAGAGTAAACATTGAGTAGGGGGCGTGGCCAGTTGCAGCTTATCAAGATTTAAGGTGACAAGACGCCCTAAAACAGCTCGTTCTGAAAGAACTGAGCAGAGTAAGATCTCATCATTTAAGAATAATTTTGTACCAAAAATTTAATAAATATGTTTTGTGTAGCCCATAAATCTGTCATAATTTGTTCAATGAACCAAAATAGGTCACCTTTACATTTAAAAGTGAAGGTAAATGTCTCACCTCCTCATCTTCCTCATCGGTGCTCTTGCCTGAAGGAGTGGTCGAACTGTTCTTCCCCTCTTCGCCTGAGGTGGCGCTGTCTCCATTTGGAGCCTGCGTTCCTTGCTCCGCCTCCCACTCCTGCAGCACCTCCTCCAGGTTGAACCGCCGGCGATAGTTCACAAAGAAGTTTTTCACCTGACCCACGGTTTTGTTCCCAATGACATCAGCGATGGCCTGAAAGTTTTTGCCGTACTTCCTGACACCTGCAGAAAAAAAAATAAAACAAATTGCTACTGCGGTCTCCCTTAAAACCATTGGCATAGAAAAAAGAAGAATTGATGACAGGATCTAAAAAGACTGTAGGATTGTTCTGAGTTGCAGATTGCCTTCACACCACTTTCAGGTAAGGAAAAACAACAAAAACACAGAAATTGTTAGTAGAAGTTAGCAGAGACGTCATGTTCAATGCTAACAAGAAACAAAATTCCAGGATGATGTTTTATTGAAGTTAGTAATATATAAAGCTTTGCATTTAAGATAAAAAACTTATTCTACTGAGAACTTTTCAATTGTCAGTTTAAACTTCACCCAGTTTGAATTCTGTAAAAATTAAAACAATACATATTTGTTTCAATTGGTTTATATGAAACAAAACATATCAGACTAAAACATCTTGATAACTAAAATTACTGAAAGTTGCAGCCCTAGTTAAATACTTGTGAATGTTAGCGGTACATATTTCGTTAAAAGATAAAAACATCTTTCTGTTTAAGTTAGAGGACACACCCCTGGGGAACGCCGATATGTGGGAAAAGATGCTCCCCCTGTCCAGCCATTTTATGCCATATTAACATTTCCATCAAATAAAAAATATATATTTTAGGAGAAAAGAGCCAAATTCTTTAAACTATAAATCTGAATGTTGATTTAACTGTTACAAACGCCATTTTTATTCATACTGAACAGAAAATTTACAGTCAGCGCCATTAAAGCAGCTCATGTTTAATCATGTGGTTTATTTATTTAGACCTTTTATTAAGTGCTGTTATTAAAGGATGAAGCTCACCTTGAACAGCGAGCAGCTGCTCATCTGTGGTCCAGCGGGCGTTCACCTTCTGGTTGGACTACAAAATAAAAAAAATAACAAAAACATCAAAACACAAAATAAAACTTTGTGAAGAAGCAGGTCGACTATGAATGACCATCACTGAGACTGACTGGGTGGAGAGACGACAGAGAAAACACAGGAAATATATAACATTATATATAGTTATAACAACAAGTTTTAGTTCGGACTCTTTCTTTCTTTCTTCCTTTGAGACACAGACAGAAAATGCAGCAGCTGCATTTGATGACAATGAAAGTCTACAACAAACGCAGATCAAACATTAAAATCTAATCCACAAATTAAATATTTTAATTACTATTTTACTCGAGTATCTTACTAATTAAATATGTACAAGTCTGAATGATTTTACTTCAAAATCTTACACTGTTATTCTAACAAATAATTATTCCCCAGCAAAAAATATTTATCCCTGACTGGCTAGTAAGTTTGTTTCTTAGTTAGGTTGTTAATTCGTTAGTTAGTGAAAATAAGAAAGAAACAAAGAGAGAAAAAAGAGAAATAAAACAATGAAATGAAAAAGAAACATAAAGCGAGAATAAAAAAGAAAAGATAAAAAGAAACAAACAAATTAGACCTATATTATTATTTGATATCTATATTTTTATATACGACTCTCGGTGGAGAATCATTTGTTGACAGACATTTCAGTTAAAAATTGTATCAACTCTGGAAGTTTGTTATTCGGAAAATAAATGTAGAAATTTAATCTGTGAAAAAGTTAAATAGCAGCTGTAAAAATTTAATAAAAATAAATAAATACAGAACTTCACTGGGACCTGCTAGGTATCCAACCATAAACTTTCCACAGTATTAAAATAATTGTTTTCATTTCCATAAGGTAGTTCTTGGAGGACAGACTGCAGAGTAGAGTACTAATACTCTGGAGTAAAGAACTATGGCAAAAATGTAAATCAGCAACCACTAAAGAAGCAACTGTTGCCTCTTTAAGGAACTTAGTGATGCCACTTTGGTTTGACACGTTTCTGTGTTATACTGATTATTTTCTGAAGGACACAGTAATAAAGTTTCCCTTGGTTAATACACAGTGCTCATTATGAATGGATTTGAATGCGATTGTTTTATTGTTTACTACCTCAGTCAGTCTGTACTCTTCAATCCCAGACTCCAACAGCTGTTTCAGTCCACTGTTCATCTGCTTAGCATTCTGGACCTGAAGAACAAAACAGAAACACAGACAAGTCACTTTGACTATTTCCCCGTGTTTAACGTAGTGCCACTTTATAGCCCTATCAGCATTCTGGACCTGAAGAACAAAACAGAAACACAGACAAGTCACTTTGACTATTTCCCCGTGTTTAACGTAGTGCCACTTTATAGCCCTATCAAGACACTATGTTAACTTCAGTTGTAAAAATGCCATATAGATCAAACATGACTCAAAAAAAATTTGTTTGCTATTTAAGGTGTTGAAATTGAATCTCTGTCTCTTTAAGAATAAGTCCTCACAACATGGCTCCTCTATTAACCCTTTAACAAAGTTTTTACCAGCGTTTCACTGAGAAGTAGCTCATGTAATAAGATCAGCAGATGCGCAGTTGCACCAAGTGTTTGCTAACTGCTGCTGGCTAGTCTGAAGGAGCTGAGCTGAGTTGGAGGGCTGCTCCGTCAGATGGAAGCTTGGAAACAGCAGCTCCAAGGAGGAGCTGCGTCTCAAAGGCGGAGCTGCGTCTCAAAGGAGGAGCTGCGTCTCAAAGGCGGAGCCAGGTCCACCCAGGCGTTTTGCACAGTTGATTGTTGCCAAAAACTGTTTTTGAAAACATTCTCAGGAAAAATGGTCTTCTTCAGGTTGCCATTTACAAAAAAAAAGAAGAAAAAAAAAGCATAATTTATATCTCTAAGATGCTCACCAAAACCAGATCATATTTTTAATTTTACTAATACTTATTGATGTGCACCTGGAGAAAATAATAATAACATTTTGATTAATACTGTCACACCCTTGGTTTTTAATTTTTTTATTTAACATCATTAATTGGAATAATCAAAATTTGTATTATGATAATAATTTTTCAGGCTAAATGATAAACAGTACAATAAATGCCCCTTTAACAGAGGCAGACTTTTAATAAAATAAATCACACACTGAGGCAGCAGATATGACATGAAACTAAAGCCAAAGCCAACATTATTGGCTGTTATTTAATTTACCCCACCATGAGAAATCAGTGGAGGTTAGAGAAGAGTGAGTTGCAGCGCCCTCTACCTGTCTCTTGAGGGACACCAGCTCCATGTCCAGCTGACGAAGGAGCGTGTTAGCAGCAGAGGCACTACAGGATACAGCCACAACGTCCTCTTGGGTGAGGTACATGCCTTTGGGGGGGCGGCAGCGGGAGCGCTGGTGGTGTCGGTGCTGCAGGGTTTGGTGCTCACGTCGCCCCAACGCCGGCTTAGTGCCCGGCACCACCAACTCGGGCTGGTTCTGGAGGGAAAATTATACAGATTAGAAAGTTAATGGCTTTAAATACTGGGGAACGGAATACAGAGACAGAAAAGTATTTAAGTCGTGTCATACGTAAAATATTTTGTGTAACTTACGTAGCAAAAACACAAATTTAAGGTGAAGATTAAATGAGTTTTAAACACTGAAATCTTAATAAATCCCATTAAAAATATTATGATATGTGTATTGTTGCTACATTTAAGTAAAATCAGTAAGAAAAAAAAGGTGTTTATTTGAATCCATAAACGCATTATGAATATAACCAAATAGCATATGTACTGGGAAAAAACAGGAAGTCCACTCAGAAGGCTAAACACAGTCAATTCATAAATACAGAAATCTAAACAAAATGATATGCATCAACTTCTAGGCCCGAATCTTTTGGGCTGACCTCTTTCTTGGCGTCTTTATTTGGATCGTAGTCGCTGTCATTCGCCTCAATATGATTGGCCTCCTCCATCTCCTCCTCACTAAGACAACAGGAACAACAAAGAAACATTTTAAAAGAGAAACCTCATGTCACAGCAACTAAAGAACAGCTTCTCAAATTTAACTGATAAGATTTGTCAAATACAAAAGAAAGAAAATAATAAATTACTAGAATAAAGTCAAAACATTACAACAATAATGATGTAATGTAAGAATAAAGTTGTAACAATATGAGAATAAAGTAAAATTTTATATTAAACTCATATTATTATGAGAAAAAAAATTTTAATATGATTTTATTCCCTGAATATTTTGGCCATTTCCATCATTCTATAACTTTATTGTCAATATATTATGACTTTACCAATGTACAAATTTATTCTTGTAATATAATTCTATTTTTGTTACTTTATTTTTTTTTTATCGTCTTAGTGTGACCCTAATACTACGTCGCCATAGTCAAACTAACAAACAACAATTAACTTATTTTTTTACTTCTAGACATTTACAATTGTTACAAAACTCAAAAATTAAACCCAGTTGAAGGAATTTACTATTTACAGTTCAATATTTGTGGATTCACCTCTTCATGGATTTTTCTGAGGAATATAATTCCAAATTATTTGTGGAAATTGTGGATATTTTTTCTCAGGCTTATGTAAAATATTATTTAAAAATGGCTGTATAAATTTAAAGGTTCCTTTCAATCTAACAGTTGATATCTTTGAATCATTTACAGAGTCTAAGGAGTTACATTATCAGGTGTTTGAATAAAGAAATTCAACTGTGGATTACAGAAAGAAGTCATAATTGATTTAAATAACTAGGTTTGTCCTCCTGAAATCAGCTAATCAAAGAGCTAAGGGAGACTTAGCAGAGCTGTTGATCATAGATTTTCACATTTTTACTTGACGTCAAAGTGATCGGCTCTATTAACAAACAGTAATGCTATTGTTGAGTCAGTAAGCAGCACCTGTCGTCCTGGTTGCTCCTGTTAGCCAGTTTGCGGGCCTGCCGGTCCATCAGACTCGTTCTGGAGCGCGTTTTCTTCCACGAATAATAGTACTTGACAAGACTGGAGATGGATTTGTCTGGTAACTGAATGAAACAGAACAAAATTACACATGTAGTGCCAAAACAGCCCTTCCTCAAAACTATCAGTTATTGTTTTAACATAGAGGATAGGTGTAGTCATCATTTAGAGGCCAATCTGTGTTAAATTACAACATTAAGGCAGTATTTATCCCTCCTTTAAAGAGAGGTAACTGCCTTAAATTCACCAAATGTTTAAATGAGCGCCGATCAGGATTTTATTTTATTTTTCCTTGCATTGTTTCTGCAATCAACTTAAGACGTTTTCTTTGACAAGTTCCTGTCAGAAAATTTAATTTTGCTGTTTTTCTGTAATATTTTGATTTATTTTTTCTCAACAGACTGACATCCTTTCTACAACCACAGGATGTCTTTCGACATTGTTGTTTAAGAAATGAGAACGAGCGATTAGAATCGTCTTTTTAGCAATTATCATATAAGAATATTTGCTTAGTACTTCCAGGTACCAACTTCTTCTTTTTGTCCAAGCTTTATACAGTAGTTTATATATATTTACAAGACGTCTGAAGAACATGAGACCTGAAGCACAGGCGAAGACTAACAGAGCTACGTTGAGGGTTTACCATCTGCTGGATGCGATGGAAACTCTTCCCATGGAAGCTGAAAGCTTGTTCGAACAGAACCTTGTCCTCGATGGTCCACTCGTCTGGGAAAGGCGTGAAATTGGGCAAATCAGCCAGGGACTTCTCTATGTTGTGTTTGTGCCAGAACAGCATACCGAGAGCCTGAATAAAAATCCACAAGCACAGACGCAGTGTGTCAACCAACAGCAGATCCAGCAACCATTTCCCAAGATATTAAATAAATAAAGGTTATGCTACTGAAACCTATTGTTTGTATGTTGGCTGACATGTTTGCTCAGCTCTGGTTAGACTTCCTTCAAACTTATGCAACATGTTAAATTGGAAATAACCATATCTTATCTTATCTGTACCCTTTTTCTTGAAATAGAAAACTATTCGCCAAAAATGTTGAGTGCAAAATACTTACTCAACACAAACAATAAAAATACAAAGTTAACCATGTTGATTTTTACCTGCTAAATAATAAACAGTAGTATGTGAATGAAAATAACAAAACAGGGCTCTGTAAATCTTTGTAGATTAAAAACATTTTCTTTTTATTTTGCCTCAGTAAAAGAATACATTTAAACATAACTCATTCCATACAATTTAGATGTTTTTGGTCAAGAAGTAAATAAATATGTCTTTCATTCTGTGGAAATGCTTAGTGCATTTATTCAAGGTTTTAAAAAATGGATGCACCCAATCCAATTTTTACTTTTCAGTGAAAAATCTTCCTTTAAAATAATATTAAAAGCTACGTCCTTCTGCTCACCTGTGCTGATGGGACACATTTACACTTTTCCTGAACTGCGTTCAAGGGGTCACAATAAATCATAAAGGTAATTAGCACATAGCATTAAAGTTTCAAATGCAAAAACGATTGATATAATACTTGATTTAAACATTCAAAAGTAAACTGTAAGGTCTCATTGCACACAGGGATAGAAACACTTTTCAATCTGGAATATTTATGTAATATGGACCCAAAAAGAAAGATGCACTCACTACTTCAGGTTTAAATACAGTAAAAATCTAAAGCAAATACAAATACTTGTGCAGTTTGTTATCAATCAACGGGGAATGATCAATCAATGGTAAATGGTAAATTGCAGTTGTTCAGATTAGCTTTCAGTTCTACACAAAAGTAAACATTTTCCTTATCTTTGCATGAAGAAACAAACCAAAGTAAGAGATAGAAGCGTAGAGAGACTCACCTGCTCCACATTGTAGCCATGCTTCTCCTTTGCAATAGCAATATATTCATCCACTGTGAAGGGAAAGACTCACTGTTAGTCTGGCCCGGTGGCGTGACCCAGGATCTGGATGAGAGGTGTGTCACTTACATTTGGAGTCGACGATGGAGTGATAAGGAGACCATACCAGCATCCCACCGCTGTCTTTTTCCGTGTACTTGATGGAACCTAAATGTGAACAGACAACAAAACAAAAATGTGAAAAATTTCCTCTGCAGCTGCTACATCCAGTAGATGTAAGATTTAAGGCCTCACTGATGGATTTGATGGTAATGTTTAAGGGGAAAACAAAAACAAGTAAGCCTTGCACGTTATGATTCATGGTTTGAACTGAGATGTTACTCAGCTGCTCCAGGTAGTAAAAACAATACCTTATTGCCATGGTTACGTACCATAACAACTATCCAAAAGTAAAAAAGTCAGAGTAAAAATCCTAACAGCTGGAAAGCATCCGAAGCCAGTTGGAATAATTGTCCAAAAGACGACCTATGTTACTTATATAAATTATTTTCATTTTGATCTTTAAAATACCAAAGTTCCCACGTGACTTTATATTTTTGTCCGTTTAATTTTTAAAATATTTAATGATTGTTGTTTTAATCAGTTAATCATTACTCGAGTAGCTTTTTTACCAAATTTGATTTTTTACTCTTTCTTGAGTAATTTCTTAGCTACGTTTTACTTGAGTACAATTTTCTGGGTATTTTACCCACCTCAGCATAAGATGCCTATGAAGTAAATTGTGAATATATTACATTTCATTTTAGACCTAGAACGGGTTTTTTTCCCTCACATTAATTTTCATCCGAAATGACAACATAATATTGGCAATTATTTTAAAGAAGGGTTATAAACTAATTTCAAAGATGATAAAATTTTCTGTTAAACTGGGAATGATTAGTAACTAGAATGGCTTTATGAGTGACAATCACTTTATTTTAAAAAAAAGAAGCTTAGCAAACCCAAATTTGTATAATTAAAGAGCAATTTCATTAAATTCATTATGTTTCCGGACAAGCAGAGGTAGCCTCAGTCCATGTTTGCTCCTGTTTTACTTTATTATATCATGATTAATCAGAACTAACAGAATAAATAGACTGAAAGCAATGCATAAACTCTGCAGTATGCTTCATTTAAAGCAGCTTTGGTCTGTGTTCCCCGTCTATTGACTGAGGCTACCACTACCCGTCACTCGGCGGACACCAGTAAAAACCTCACCGGGCTCAAATTCGGGAATATTTGCCTGATAATCCGCTCCAACCCGCATTCCAATGTCTGCAAAAGATTAACAAAAACAGTAATTGCACAAACCGATGGACAAGCATTTTTACCAACCAGACAGTGAGCAGGATGTTCGAGGCTACCACTCACCATGTTCGTCGTCGCTGCCGCTTTCGTCAGAAAAATGTCCGTTAGACGCGTTGGACGGACTTTTAGTCCCGTTTGACCGACCTTTCCCTAAATACTCGGAGCCTTTGTCCATCATCCCCGGCATTTTTGCGATTAAATTTGATCTTTAACGCTCTCTGTCCCGATAAATACGTCAGCTGGAGCGGGACGGATTCGGCTGCAGGTCCCGTACTCGCCGCACCTTCGGCCGTGTCGCTGCACCGCTTTATACGTTTCTCTACCGAGTGTTTACAAGCACATTTTATGCTCTGGAATAAAAAAATATGCTTAGATTTTTGAATAATTATGTTTTAAAATGAAAGTAATTTGCGATAAGGAAATGCATCTTTGTAAGACCTGTAACGGAGGAGGATCTAACTGCTGCAGCGGAAGCTTTCTACGCACAGTAGAGCTACAATGTGACTCGTTATGTTGGTTGCTAGCTAGCACTAATATATCCCTCCGCCTACGCTACTGACCCACACAAACATGTTGAAACCGTAAATTGCATTAAAAAATAACTGACAATTAAACACACTTTTATTGACAAACACCAAAAATAAGTAAATTACTTCGAAAAGCCAGAGCAAATGTTTCAAATGTGACTGATAGTTGTTACGGCGGGTCATCCCTGTAAAATGTGAAAACTAATTTTTCGTATTGTTTATGCGTAAATACTATTTTGAAGTTCAGCAGTAAATTTCGAAATCAGACTATATATTTTTTAATCTGGTTACAATCGTTATTCTACATCAAACCAGCAGAGGGAGACACAACACAAAAGGAACCTCATAGTTTGTCTCTTAAATTATTTACGCTCTAATTTCTTTATACAAATTTTGCAGTCCTAACTTACCTAAAACAGAAAGGCTTAGTCTAATTTAACATCAGAAAATGATAAAGAAAACTAAAGAAAATGATAAAGTCAAGGGTGTCCAAAGTGTGGCGTGGGGGCCATTTGTGGCCCTGGGACTGATATTTTGTGGGGCCCAATTGCAGTTCAAGAATGACACAAATTTGTTCATTGAACAGTTTATTTTTAATGAAGGTGAAATTACCACAAACATAATTTTCCAACAATGTTCTCTTTCCAACCTAGCTTGTGTTATAAGTAGAACTGGGTCTCTACAGGGACTTTTACTGAAAAGATAAAAAAA
This sequence comes from Gambusia affinis, assembly GCF_019740435.1. NCBI lineage: Eukaryota > Metazoa > Chordata > Actinopteri > Cyprinodontiformes > Poeciliidae > Gambusia > Gambusia affinis. Next base: position 4,777,755 of record NC_057871.1, read on the forward strand.
TAATTTATTAGACTCGGCTAAATGAAGCCATTATTTTAAAAATGACTCACACCCAGTTCAGCCAAACTCAAAAGAATTTGAGAAACCTATCAATCAATCAAGTTTATTTGAATAGCACATTTCATCAACCAGGCAGTTTGACATGTATTGACTATTGTATTAGTCCTTTTAACTTAGAAACCTTCTTCAGGTGATAGATGGCTGACTTTGTCAACTGTCTTTATGTGACTCTGAACGTTCAGGTCCATCACTACACCCAGATTTCACACCTGAAAGTTCAAAGATAATAACTTCAGTTTTGCTTCTGTTCAGCTGGAGAAAGTGATACTCCTACAAAAAAAGTCAAGCATTTTTATTTGCTTGTCTTATTATTATTATTATTATTATTATTATTTTTGGCTCATGACGTTTGACTATGATTTTGCCCCTTGTGACAAAAGATTTGGACACACCTGGTGTCTGGTTTCAGCTATGAAATCCCCAAGCTTTCAAGTCCATGAGATGGCAGAGCTTTGTCTGCAGGCATCACCAATCCATCCATGAACCATTCTTTGAACCGTTCTTTGAACCATTCTTTGAACAGATTCATGGACCGTCAGTAGTACCAGGCATTGTGGAACTGGCTAAGTCTGTTCCATGATTGGCTTTTTGTCCTCCCATCACTCTCTGTTGCTATCAGAAATGCTGAGTTGACCCTCTTTTTTTCAATGGCCCCAGCCCTGCGCTCACCCTCCCAACCAGAACAGTTTGCGGCATCCTATTATTCCACATAGTTGTTTTTACATCCTGGCTGAACTTTCCTGTGTGAGAGGATCATATATGAGTGTCTGCAAGGACACCAGGGGCATAACCTAACAAATGTGTGGGGTCAATTGGTAAGAATTTCTCTCTCTTCCGTTCTTTGTGTGTATGTAGGAATAAAGTTGTGTACTGACTTGATGGTAGTGATGGAGATGAAATGTGACTTCTTACTCCTAATTAACTAGCTAACTCTGGATTTTGTCGAAGTGTATTTTGTTCTGTTTTAGCACTTAGATAAGCAAATTTTAATATTAGACAAAGATTGCTTGAGGTGACACATAAAGGCAGTTTTCAAATATTTTTAAATGTTCAGGCCACACCAACTTTGGCTTACATGGAGAAAGTAATTTCCCATCATATCTACTGATTCTTTGTGCACCCATGGTGTTTTTAAGAGCACCATGGGAAACCTTTGTACCTTTTTAATTGGATAATTGTTGGAGTTCAGTCAAATTGGAATATTTTTAAGCATGAACCTCTGTTTTAAGATGATTTTATGATGAGGTGGATTTGCTATTTCGCTATAGATTACTGTCCTGCTGTGTTTCTTAAGTGTGCTTCAGGTCACGGTCACAAATTAATTAATACGTTTTTCAATCAACAAGTCATCGTGGTTATCCCATTCACATTAAAATGTTTGAGTGTCGACATTATATTTTTCTAATTTGTTATCTTAGGCTTATGCCAAATGTAATTTTTCAGAAAGTTAATATTTTTTCAAAGAGTTTGGGACAATCAAGTTCTCCTCACAAATGGTTGCCATTTTTCTCATTTGCACAGAAATTTTTGCATTTTTCACTCTTTATGACTTTGTTTCTCTTCTATTTTTGTTAGATTTTTTTTCCAAATGCGGTCTGGTGTGTTGCTTTTGAAATATTTTAGTCTACTTTGTGTTTTCAGAGAGGTTCTATTAAAGTTAATTATTCATCTAATCCTGCCCAGTTGTATATAGGAAAACTGCACCTAAAAATTGGACCAATAAAACTTAATTAATGTCTGAATAAGTGGGTGATTAATTTCGACAAAAGTCTGGATAGCTTTTTTGAAACTCTAAAAACGTATTTATAGTGGGAATTTGCTGCTAAAATGATGAAATGAAGAAAATTCAATATATAAGCTTTGAATTATGGAGCCGAGATGGTGAGTCGCTGATCTTGATCCTTTTGTTTAGATTGTCAAATAAAAAGTTGTGCTAGAAAAAGGGAATGAAGGAATGGCAAAACAAAACTGAATATTCACAAGAAGACAAAAAAATATTTAAAATGGTTTTCTTCAGGGAAACCAATGACCAATTTGTGAGAAGAAGAAGGTTTCAGGGAGGTAGTTTGATGAGGTTTACACAGGAGTCAAAGAAAGGGAGGGAGTGAGCGGGGGTAGCAGGTTCAGCGACACAAACAATGTTACACTCGCTACATTTAACATCAAGCCCAGCAGGCGACAACAATGGCGTCAGCAAGGCCCTTCCATCTCTAAACATTGCCAGATTTCTCTTTGGCTGTTTTCAGTGTGCATTAACAATAAAAGGGAGGTTTTTCTGTTTTTATTGTGCTCAGCAGGTAACAACTCTTGCAAATACAAAGGTTGCAGCTGCAGCAAAGTAAAGTAAAGTACAGTGCTTTGAAAAAGCGTTTCTGATTGCTTTTGTATTTGCTTCCTTATCACATTTTAGATAATCAAGTGCATTTTGATGTTACATTCAGATGACCTAACTTAATGCAGAAAGCTCTTTTCAAATAATCATTTCCAATGCAATTTGACCCAATCTTGAAAATTATTATCTTGTACATCCAATAAAAGCTCTTGAAATTAGCAGCGACCACAAACTTTGGCTAAAGTTACAGGTGAGGTTTTTTTACATGGCTTTTCAGAAATTGTGACCCTCAAAACTTTTTGAATTTAGCATCTAAATCATTTTTGTAATTGCTTTTGCCACTTTTTTCAAGCCCATTTTTTTGGTCTTGATGATGCTTTAGATTATTGTCCTCAGTGCTTGAGATAAATGTCCAATATTCACTTTAATTCAAGTGTTATTTAATGTATAATTAATGTCCTGTTTTATGCTAATCTGTTAAATTTGTTCTACGTATTTAAGTGTTTTTCTTTTATAATTTTGTTTGATGTGGTTGACTGTTCTGCTTGTAATTCTGCTAGAAAGAGCTTTACAACTAAAATGTATTATTATTATTTTATTGTATTTGACTGTAGGTACTTTGTTCTGTTCTGACATGCTGAATTTTAGTTTCATGCCAAAAAATGATATGCCATCCAAAATGATCCACTCTATCTGAGAGAAAGTAGAATATTTTTCTAAAACCATTAGGAAGAGGAAGAAAGTGAAATGAACCTCTGTGTTCGGTCTGGATGTATACTTGTTTTTCCGTTTTTGCCCAGTCTGCTCCTGTTGAATCAAAGCTGACTTCAGCTGAGGTAAATGAGGCTTCTAGTGTTTGAATGTTGCTACAGATGGTTTGAAACCTCCTGAAAGAGTTGCTGATGCCCTTAGAGAGTCATTTTGGAAAGGTTCCACTGCTCCTTGTTTTCTCCGTTTGGCCAGATTGGCTCACATTTTTGTTCCTGAAGTCTTAAAAATGTCTTTGTAGCATTTCCGAGACTGATTCTGTCTTCTTGTTATCATTTAGCCTATGTTGTTTGACAAATTATTGTTTCAACAGCTTTAGTAATAATCCTGTGTGGTTGGTGAAACTTGTCTAAAAGAAATCACAATTTATGATTTTAGATTTATGATTGGCTTTTAAAATCTGCACAGCAACTGTATAAATAAATTTTAGTGACTAAGTTTCAAAAAGAAGTCAGAAAAAAAAATTACGCTGAATCTTTAATTAGGGTTTTGGTCCAGTCACAGAGAGCTGCAACCTAGCAGCTTTTAGATGGTTCTTTTCTCCAACACTCCTGAATCAAATATCCAAACCGTCATGAATCGTTGTAAACAGCTATATTTATACCAGACAACGTACAGCATTTAATCCGCTAAATTAAACATTAAAAAAGTAGCTTTGACAACTAACACAGTGACTTTATGCTTATTTGTTGGAATCTTTATTAATTGTAAACATTATTCAGCTTTGCTGGTGTTAAAAACCTTGTCTCTACATTTGTGAAAAATATTCACATATTAAAAAAATTAAAGGAAAAGAAAGGCAAATACATAAGAGCATATATTTTTTGAAACTTAATTTCTGATAGACCTCTCAGAAATTTAATCGAATACCTCTATGACAAACAAGCTGTTGCATTTGTGAATGAAACCTGTAGAAGTACCAACAAAATATTATTAAATGTATTTGGATGAAGATGGGAAATCTGAATGTGCACAAAAAGTTCAAATCAATTAACTTCCTTGCTGACAGAGCAGCTACCTTTATGTAGGAGTGAAAATATGAAAACTATAGTGAATTACTTTGCAGATAATAGGATATGATTATATTGTTGCTGTATTAAAATGTTGTCTTATAAACTGCTTGAATCTAGATTTAAGGGGTACAGTATTAGATATGAGTGATTGCCTGTGGTTTCTTGTTCCGGCAGGTTTCCCAAAGGGACTCTACTGAGAAGCTGGCTCACCAAGTCACGGCCCAGATTGCTGCTGCTGATTGCAGGGTTAAAGAGGCCCCAGGTGACCCTCATGAGGAGAAAAAGGATGAAGCGCACAAAAGTAGCAAAGGCCACGTAAGCGGTAAATATGATTTATGTTGCATGATGAAAAGCAGAAGTCCAGACTAAGAAATATATCCACAGACTAAAAAAATTAAATAAAAAAATGGCTAAAGAGAGGGAAACATGCCCAACTTTACAATTTCTAGTTTGGACTTCCTTAATTCCTTTCTCTTTATAGATGTCAAATTAACATTGATAGCATTCGTGACAGATTATATGGTTTCCTCCACACTTATTTACAAAAAAAAATTAGCACTTTATTACACTAGCATTATCTGACATTGAAAACTAAAGACATTTTTGTGAAATTTTTTCCCCCATAGAGTATTATATCATGTCAACAAATACCTTCTTTTGTTCGTCTTAACTAAATGAGCACTATACTTGAAATAAAGACCCCAGACTTAGTTTACTTGTCACCAGAGGATTCAGATTTGATTGGACTCTAATCTAAACATAAGCAGGCCAGTAAACCACAGACAGGAATGCACATACAGCTGGATTATTTCAAGGATTTGTCTATGGAACGTAATTCAAAATTATTCGCATAAATGACTGGAAAATTCACAGATTTTCTGAATTTTTTCCACATAAAGGCAAAACTAAAATGTTATAAAGAAAACATAGCTGGGAAACTCGAAAAACGTTAGTGAAATTGTAGTTGACACACTGTTGGCTGATGTTTGCGAAGCACCCAATCCAGGAGCGCCATTTGTTTTTCTCGACGCTGATTGGCTGAACCCCTACGGCTGTTGATGGTAACGCTAAGTCGGTTTCAACGGTGTGTGATAGTGCATATTACGGTATGTTTAACGTTTGAAATATTAAAATAGGTCGTTTTAAGCGTTTTTAGAGCAATCAAGTGTTCGCTAATTTCAGCTGTTAGTGGGTGTTTGTAGATTCTTAATCCACTATAAACCTGGGAATCCAGTATATTCTGCTCTGAATTCATTTCAGTAATTTTGTTGAGGAACAGCTGGATGTGTATCCACAGTAGCCTCTCCAGAGTTACAGTGGAATAAATTGACATTTGTGTTTGCAACATGACAAATTGTAAAAACATTTCAAGGTTAATTTCATTTCCCACACTTTTAGTTTGTTGTAGGAAAACGTTTTAATGCTCTGATACGATTCTGCTCTTGACCAAAATTCTACCCAAACATCAAACAGGATGCTTATTTTGTTAACAAATATGCCTTTCTTCCAACTAAAACTAAACTTTTAGTCTCAATTGTAATGCTTCTTCCTCCTGTGGCCTTCTATTTGAATTGATATTTTTGCTTTTTGATCATTTCTACCTGCTGCCATTTTGTTTTCTTGCAAACAAAATGGCCGATTTAAGTGTTCACTCTTTTCTTCCAGAACCTGCAGCCGAATGCCCCACTTCTGCTGAGTTCTTGACAGTGCGGAGTTGCTTATGGAAATCAAAGGAAAGGACAACCTTTGCGTAACATAAATGCTCCGAAAAGAACTAAAATGCAACAAATGCTAAACAAAAGGAAGACAGAGAACAAACTGAAGAGATTGAGATCTCCAGACTAAATCAGAAAGCTTTCTTGACCACCCACTTCTGTCACTATACTGACTGTGACTTTGTCCATCTTTCCTATAGATGTGTTGGTAGATTGCCCCCGCTGTCGTTTTCCTAGTTTAACTCTATCTGGTTTGAGTTCGTAGGCAGCTCAAACTAGTTACTGATTAAACTCTGTATGTTTAACCCACCACTGTCTCACATTCTTCAGTCAATGCTTTTCAAATAGCAATTACTTCACTGCATGATAATGCTTTGCATACCAGTCACTTCAACTAATACTACTAATACTAATACTACTACCACCAGGCCTGGTAACTAGGAGAAAATTAATTGATTTTTACCATTTTGTGCTTGAATCTTTCTTCTTTTATATTCTTCCCCTGCTGTCTCTTCCATATTATAGATTTTTTAAATTTTTTTTATTTAACTTCTTAAACCAGGGTCCAGATAATATCCTTCTATAGAAGGCTAACAGTGACACACATCTCCAGAATTAATGTTATTTAATTCATTGGTACTGATACAATTTAAATATTGCCTAGATATAAATAAATATTTCTTTCAATATATTTTGAAGATCTAAATTTGTTACTTGGAGTGATTAAATTGGTGAATCAAATTATAGTTTCAGTTGAATATATATTAAAAACATATATAACATTTTTATTATGTTTTTGTTTCCAGTGATGCAGTACATGTGCTGCAAAATCATTTAAGCCTACTGCAGACTAATTGCCTATTCTACAGCATAGTGTTAGTCCTGCTTAGTAATTTTTTATTTTGAATTTTAATATTTTTTATTATTATTTAGTATAAAGAAAGATTAAAGTGTAACCAAATCAACCTTCCTTTGAGACAGCTTAGCTCCGTCCCTTGACAATTTTTCAAATTCCACCAAAGTGGGTGGAGCCAAGATACACAAAGGGGCGTGGCTTTGTGCAGGGATGAATGGAGGATCTTTAGCAGGGCTATGATCAGAACAAGAAAAAGCACTTTTGCCAACTTAATGATTTTGTAATTATATTTACCAACTCTTTGGACGCCTCTGGTGACTTTATTTTCAAAAAAGCAACTAGTGACAAATGTATTGACTTTTTTCTTTGTTATGCGACAACAGATGAAGAATCTAACACAGCGGAAAGGAGTCCTATTCCAACCTGTGTTCACATCAGCAAATTAAATACACATGTGCAAAGCTGAGAAATGCTAATTGATTAATAATCACACTCTTACAATTCCAATTCCATCTTTCTGACTGAGATTCTTTTATATTTGAATGCAGTACTGTAAAATAGACATCCACCAAACAGTAACATTGTAACCAATAAGAAAAATTGACTGCAGTAGCAACTAGTCAACCCAAAGAGGGCAGCACCAAGACAGTTTTAGGTCAAATGTTGCAGAATTAAACAAATTCTGCAATTTGTGAAAATGTAACAAAAAAGACAGCAATTTAAAAAAATAATGATGATTTGGAGTTTTGTTACTCTTGAAACATGCAGCACTAGATACATTACAATTTTCACACAGTTGGGCCTTTTAAATGTATTAAATTATGGCACTTTTGAATTCCCGTACAGGATGGTTGATCATAACATTGTTTTATATGTTTAGATTTGGTCGGACCTTCCTTTACCTGTTGAGATTCAGCAGAATCTTCATTTTATTTAAATCTGTTTGCCTTCACCTATAGATCCAAACATTTCCTATTGAACCTGTTCTAAAAAGAACTGCCTCTAGTAAAGATACAAAACATATTTGTGACAAAACTGCTGTTTTTGTTATTAGAACAAAGAACATAAAGATGAGAAGTCAGTTATAGTGGACCCGGAATAATTCAGTTTGTCGCCCCCTGTTGGTTGCCATGACTAATAACACTACTAATACAAGTAATGCTACGAATGCCGCTTCTGCTACTATTTCTAATAATACTAATAATGATAATGAAAAAATAATGCCATACTGTACGTAAAAAAAATCAAAGATGTTAATGGAATATTTTGTGCTTTCCATGCACTCGAATGATATTTGATCTTTAAGGGTTTTTTTTGGTGAAATTAATGTTTTTTTTTTCTCTTATTTATTCCTCAAAGGAAATGTTTCACAAGAAAATATAAAGCTTTAATTCATTTAAATTTTGTTTTAACAATTTGTACCAAAACAAAGAATCATTATTTCTATAATTATCAGACAGCATGTCAATAATTGACTTTAGTAACTTTTTCTGCATTGTTAATTGGGATAGACCATGCATTTTTGATTTTAATAAAGAAATGAGATGCTCACACAGATTGGGATGATGTTTTAAGATCAGATGATATGCTTACACTCTTTTATTCCTCTTATGAGGAAGCTACTTTCATCTGGAAGTGGAAATATTAAACAAATTCAATTAAACACTGTGTAATGAAAGATATTTTAGGCAATTATTCAGACTGGTAAGTAAAATAATCTTATCTGGTGTGACTTCAGGAGGATCTCACTGTCCTGCATTCTCCATGTCATCTTTTGTGCTGAAACTATGACTAACTTGAATAAAAAGTGACAAAAGAATAAATTGCAGGCCAATATTGCTTCTCTTCTAAAAATATATATAATAATTCATGTAGTTCTGTTACATTTCCGCTCACAATAAAGCTGAAAATAAATGAATGAATTTGGAAATGCATATCAGAAATTGCATTTAATGCAAAGGCACTGTGAAGATCTATGAAATGTAAATGTTTACTATGTTTACTCTGTTCTTTTCCTCTTATGCCAAATAAATTGATTTTTTGGAGGTGTGGACATTTTCCATGATTGATGAAACATTTCCACATGCAACAGTTGTAAAATAAAGAATATAAGTTTAAATGACTCCAGATAAACAAGATAGACTCTTGAGGCACAATATTTAGTTCTCCAGTTTAAATTTGCAGTTTCACACATTTCAATGTTAAACTAATTACCCTCCCTTAATTTATATAGCACAGATTGCCAATAACATAATTTCAAGGCATCTAAAACAATTTGATCCAACTGATTCAGATACTCTTGTGAATTTTACTCACCATTATGCAAAACAGCAATTAAGCAAAATACACTTCAGTGTAGAGCACCTTCACTTTAGAACCCACCACCAGATCTTTTTGGAAAACACTTCTCCCCTTCTGGGAGAACCCCTGCACATTCAAGCTCTTTTAATTTTAGAACATCTCCTGGGTGCAAACTTGGCATGAACTCCTTGAACAGGATCCAAAATACAAGTCTGACCTGGACCTAGAAAATGCTTAAAAAGGTAAATTCAGAACTTTAATCAGTGATATGTGATTTTTTTTTTTTTCTTAGAAATCTATTTTTTTTTTTGGCAGAAATGTACTTATCTGTGGCCAATTTATTTCCCCCTTTCATATCTGATGACTGTAATACTCCATTTCTACAACAACAGAATAAATTTAACTGCATTGAATTTGCAATTGTAAAAAACATCATGAGGTTGATATAGAAATGTCTGGTGGAATTTTCTGTAAATTTCTCATCCTTTGGATCTCAAAAAAAATAATAATAATAAAAATAAAAAATAAAAAATAAATTCTAGAAAACTTCTTAGATTAGACTCAAAATTACAGTTATTGGGCCGAAATTTACTCATTTTTTCTGGCCATGGATAGGGCCTCTTGTCACTTACCGGTAGGAATCCAAATAAACTCACGATCCCAACGCAACGTCTACCCTCCCACGTGGAAATAGCTGCGAAATTACTACAACCATACATCTTTGAAAATCAGAACCAGAAATAATGCCGCAAGTGGTTTCTTAACGGTAAGAAGCCTTTCCTCTTTCCTCTAGTAGGCATATAGCGGTAAAAGCAACTGACCGTTCAAACCAGAACTCTGCTCGGGTTGCTAGGCGACGGCTGGGCTTGCCTGGGGTTGCTAAGTAACGGCGCAGTGCGTGGAATGTTACTTATCAGGAGGTTTTTGACAGAGGTGCGTAGAGTAGCTAATAATTGTACGCAAATAAAACTACTTCAGCATATTTTAATCAAGTAAAAGAAGAAAGCAGCCATCCAAAAAAAGTATTTGGTAAAAAGGATACTTAAGCACTAACTAATCAAAACATCAATCATCTAATATTCAATTACATCATCAACCGGACGAAACGGTTATGTGGAAATTATGTTAATTTTAAGGACCAAATGAACATTTACTTGTGACATAATTACAAAATTAAATCGGGTAAAATATTTTTTTCCAAATCAATTACTTTCATTATAAAGATGATGAAACATTACCAAAAACTGAAGGTATGTCTGGTCAAATTTCAGTTGACTTCATTTCATTCAGTGAATTTAGTCATAGTAAGTAGAGCACCCAGGAATTTCCCTTAAGACTATCAATACTTCATAATACAGTTACTCAAGTAAAAGTAAAGCATAGTAAGAATACTCTTAAGCAAATGTAACTGTGTAAAAACTCAACTGCTTATGTTCCAGACATAAAAGACATGAACTTCTTGCAAAACCGTCTGGGTAGGTTTTTATTTTAAGCGCTTGGGCTGTTTTTAGAAGTAGTTGTGAGCCAAATGGGTGTATAAAAACGTGTAAAATGTGAATTTTGCATAATAGGCCTTTAATGGGAGACAAAAAGGAAAAAAAGCACACAGAAACAAGATAATAGGGGGTAATGGAAGCACATTTCTGATGAGGCAGCAGCATTAAAGAGCATCGGAACACTTTGGATGCTTTAAAAAACAGAGTTATATGGAAAAAACAGGCTGCTGAGTCAACTGTCGCCTTAAGAGCGCTCCAGCAGACCGCCGTCGCTCTTTATGACAAAACTGTTCTGGCATTTTCATTGGAATAATGGCACAAAACTCAATATGTGGCAAGCCTACAGTTTCTTAAGCTGAATGCATTAGTCAGCAATGCTAAGAGAAGAAAGGAGGAAAACCTGCAAACCCAAATGAGGATATAAACTAAATCCTGGTATCACTGTAAATTTGAATTATTAACAAATCATCACTCATAACCCTAGAATTTTTCTTTCATCACTGCCGATTCAAACAATTCCTGGCTTCTCAAATACATTCAACAAATTTACTCAGACGCTTGATGTGGTATTAAAGATCTGAAATTGTATTTGGCTTTTATTCCCCATTAAACAAGTGCATACATTTACAGCTTGGAGCGTATTTTATTGACTTTTTATTTAGCTTTTCAGTCAAGTGCTCAAATTAGTAATTTTCTACGTACGAAAGAGCCGGTCTCTGATAAAAACACAAACAGATGTGATAGTGAATGAAAAGTACATACCAATTAATTTTGAAGCATAAAAATAAACACAACTGAAAAAAAACTAGGGCTGGGCGACAACGCTTGAGAATAAAATCCCATCTTAATCACTTTTGCTTCTAAAAAAAGAAATTACAAATGACTAAGTATTCTACTCATAATAATTTGATGCTGATGTGTTTAAAAAATTAAGCATTTCCTTATTTGCAAAAAACCAATAGCAAATAACTTGATAAGATGGTCAAAATTCTTCATTTTAATTTTCTCTCATTTTTTGTGTAGGAGTTTTGCTAATACTACAACTTTCTCCTGGAAACAATTTTTTTTCTTGTACTATTTCGACTTTATTCGCTTATTACTACAACCATACTCTTGTAAAATAACAACTTTATTCTGGGAATTGAAAAAAAATTTTTTTTTAAAAATCAATCTTAGGCTAGATAGAATATTTTGTGGTAGTTAAGCTGAATTTAAAGTCCAAAGTTGTAAAACATGCTTGTCAAACAAGATGGCGGCCTTGGGAGTGCTGACATCATTCTTAACTACAGAAACCCAAGGAGTAGATTGGTAAAAAAATAAAATAAAATTCAGATTTTCTGAAAATTAAAGCTGCAGTATGTAGCTTTTATAAAAAGGTTGGGTTTCTTTTACACTGTTGAAACAATCGTTAAAATTTTCAATAGTTGTGACAGTTTAGTATGAGACAGAAAACCTATGAAAAAAAAAAAAAAAAAGAGACGGCGCTCCTCTGCCAGGTCCCAGTGCTAGCTAGAAACAACCAATCAGAGCCAGGAGGCGGGTCTTAGCACAGTCAATTACATGATTGCTCTCTGCTAGCAGATCCTGTTGTGAATGCCATGTTGTTTCTCCACTATTAGAACCCTGAGAGGCGTACATGAGAATGACTGACAGCGCCAAGACCCTGCTCATGGCTCTGATTGGTTGCTTTTGGTTGGTAACAGGGCATTTCTTCAGACAGCAGTAGTAGCTCAAGGAGGAGGTGGAATAAATTGATCTTTTCACAGATTATCTGACTCATAAACAGTTTTGATACAAATGTAAAAAAAAAAAAAAAAGAAAAAAAATCGATATTTTCTGAAAGTGACATATTGCAGCATAAAATCGATTTATCACCCAGCCCTATAGAATAAACTAAAGCAGGTTCCTCGGATCGGATGTTGACAAATGGGTCAACTTGTCGGCTGACTGAGCTGGACGTCGGGTAAGTTCAGGGATCTCTCTCTTTTTTCACCCTTACATCTGCAGCCAAGATGGTGGTGATCTCGCCCTGCATGAAGGCCCAGGGCACGTTGGAGCCAACCAGCGGGCACCGCTCCCCGCTCGGACAGTACACCTCCCCAGTGGCACCCTGCTGCCTGATGCTGTCGCACGAACAGGGGAAGCAGAACTTATGAGCGGGAACAGATGGGCACTGGACGAAGTGCGTGTCCTCCAGCCGCTCGTGGCACAGAGTGCAGCACAGCGGCGTGCCACCGGGCGCCGCAGAGGAGTCCGAGAGGCTCTGTAGTGGCGGGGGGTCCATGCCACTGGATCCAGGGGGAGCAGACCCCTCCCTTTGAGGTTGTCTTCTCTGGGAAGAGGAGGAAGGCGATGCGGGGCTGCTGCTGTTCAGCCGGGCAGCCACCGCGGCGTCTTTGAGCGAGCTTCCTGCGTTGTCGGTGGCGTGGATGAGCGCCGCCATCGGTGACCGGACACTCTGTGCGGTGGCAGCTTCAGTAGGGTGGGGTGACGCAGCAGCTGAAAAGCTTGTCAGAGAAGATGAGGGCCATGGCTGACCCTCGCTGCTGTTCATCTTGGCGGAGCTGCCCTCACCCTCTGGCTCAGGGGAGGCTTTCCTCTTTGCAGGCCGAGTTTGCTTCCCTCGGTCTGGAAAAGAAGATTCAAATGATTAAAGGTGATTTATTGTGCTTCCTTGGACAAGTCAGGATAGCTCTATGCAATATTCAAAACATATTTATGATATTTGTTTTTGCATAAGATCATTAGAATGAGATTTTAGTCTACTCAGTTCTGCCTGGTTTGAGCTCCTTTCAGGATGAGCTGTTTTATGGCCTACTGTCACTTTAAATCCAAATAAGCTGCTGCTGGCCACGCCCCCAACTCAACTCTACATTCACAAGTGAAAATGTCTGTAAATGGCAGAAGTTGAGCCTCCTGCACAACCAACAAGAACACAGCAAATGGTTTCTGGATGGTAAGAGAACAATAAAACATTTGACTTTTCCAACATACAGCATAAAACCAGCTGACCAAACCTGCTGGAGCTCCGCTTGGGTTGCTAGGTGATAGCGTAGTGCCCCAAATATGAGTAACCAATCTGGAGATTTTTGAAACGGCTCATTTTCCAGACACCAAAAAACATTAAGTTATTGCCAAAAAACAGCTGGGTGCTTTTACTAGGAGCTTGGTCTGTTTTCAGAAGCAGTTGAAACCCAAATGGAAGCATAAAAACCAGCATAATGTGAATTTTGAATAATAGGTTGCCTTTAATAATCACAACACAGGTAACAGAGTTCATGCAGTTACACCAACTCAAATGAAAGACTTTGTAAGATCTTATACGACCATTATAACTCAAATTTAAGACCTATATCAGAAATGAACCACAGAAATTGATATAATTTCTTTTTCAGAGGACAAAAGGTGGGACATTTTTATGGCTCTTGGCAGCAGCTTTGTGCTTCTCGCACAGGTAGATAGCTAGCTGGCAAGTATTAGCAACTTGTTACCCGAGAACGCAGTAAGTAAAGATATCTGCACAGGGCTCAAACTTTGGTCTGATAGAAAACTCATGAGAAAATATCTACATAGAATGTAAAAGGTTAAATAGCCCTGCTATACAATCTTCTACAAAAATACAATTTTGTATAGCAGGATAAAGCTGTTGGTTTTATGGGGCTGCATCCCGTTCATTCTTGAATTTGAATCCAGACCACAGATCTAACATTTTTATATATATTTGCTTGTTCGAGAATGACAACTATTAAAATTGCCTTGACAGTTTTAGTATAAATGAGCTAAAATATTTTAAATTCCTTAAAGTTTTAAAAAGGCAAGATTAAAAGAAATTTACAAGTATGCTAGTATACTATGTATATAAGTATGCTATGTATACAAGTATGCTATGTAAAAATGCTAGATTATTGTATCTTCATGTTGCAGTTGCAACATGAAAAAGCAATGACTTATATTTTGTTTAAGCTAATTTTGTTCACAAACCCATTCCCAGAGGAAAGGCTGAAGAAAAATATTTGTGATCAATCGATAATTATTGAAGAAAAATATTCGTGATCAATCGATAATTGAAATAATCGTCAATTATTAAGCTACCGATTAATCGTTAACCGGAGTACACAGACTCAAAACAAGGACGTTTGCTTTAAGAGCAACATATTCGATGCACTAATTAAGTTTAAACTGTACAAAAAGGAATAAAAATGCCTGTAAACATGTTTTATTCCAAACTCCTCGAGCTTAAAACCAATTGCTACCTGTTTTCGAGGAAGTGGCGCCAGCCTCGTACGCCATGATCCGCTGCATGGCGGCGTGGTCTTTGGTAAACCGTCCGTCCTGCAGCGCCATCAGGTCCCTCACCGTTTTGCCTTTGCCTCCCCACTCCTTGTGGCTTTCTGACATGTCCGACATGCTGTCCGGCCTCTGTTTGTCCTTCAGCTCCTCGTGGCGCTTTCCGTGATCTACGGGACCCGAAACGACCAGACTCATCTGACCCGGACGGCCGTTAAGCGGGTGAACAGCGGAAATGCCGCCGTTAACCAAAGGCACCAGAATGGGAGGAACTGAGCTAGTCCTGCGGGAGTTGGAGAGCTCCGGTGGATCGTCGGATTTTGGATATCCGTTCGGGATGGGGAAGCCGTTCGTCTGCCTGCCGGCCGGGTACTCCACACCTAGGCGGGGTGGCCTCTCAGACAGCGGGTATCGGTCTAGAGTTTGCGGCGGACGGGAGCCCGGGTCCGAGGCGTGGTGGGACTTCCCCGGGCCGGTAGAGCGGCCCTCCGGGAAACCATGCACCCGTTTCAGCTGTCTTGTAGCCTCAATAACAAACTCGATTCGGTCGGCGCCCTCGTAATTGACACATCCCCGGCAAACGGCCTCGGTAAAATCCCAGATGATGGCCCAAGGCATGCGGGGTAAATCGCACAGATAGCATGACTGTCTTCTGGAGGCAACGACCGCCGCGGAAGACATGTTGTAAAAGCCCCGGAGACAACGCAGAACTATCCAAAATGTCCGTCTGTTTGCTTCTCACCGCTGGGAGACACAACTAAGCAGCTGTAAGATTCAGAGTCATCAAAGAGCAGCAATAAAATACTCCCTTCGGGGCCATTGTTGCGGTGTCTGCTGCGCCTCCAAAGCGCGGCTCCACGCTTACTACTCCGCTCCAGCTCAGAAGTAGAAACGTGACGTCAGCGCGATCCTCCGCTAACACCTTCTTTTCTTCTTATGTTTACTCGTTTCTTCGACGACACCTCAGGCGCATGCTCAGTGTTGTTATCAATTGGTACGCCTCATTTTATTCTTCGGCGAGCAAATCGAGAAAGGAGGAAACTCTTTCCATCTTTCCATCCACTGCGGCATGCCACGGAAGCTCCCTTTCAGATCAGTCAGTTGGAGCTGCGAACCCATTCACTTTGACCATAACATAGATGTGTTGTTTTGGTGTAGAAAGTCAGGGATAACGTCAAAGAATCGACATAATAGAGAGCATTCCAGGCTGTGAGTGTAAACACTCATAGCTTATATCTCAGTGTCGCACATTTTGTCGATAGAGATTATTGAGCTGATAAAATCAGATGAATTTGACAAATGATCTCGTGTTTTGTCGTCCATTTCGGAGGAAACCTCCTCTCACTCCGTCTTTTTAGTACTCACTCCCGATTGATCTACCGGTAAACTGTAAAGGAATACACCCATTGTTAAGGAGAACATTCAGCATCCCCTCCCCCACGCGAAATGGCAACGGACAGAGGGTTTAATTTAAATAAATAAATATTGCATAGCCCTTTAAAATAACCACTAGGTTAACTATTCAGTCTTCAATGTATTGTAGAAAACTTTAATACATATTGATTGTTGAAGTTTGTGTTCTCTCCATTTTATTTATTGTAAAATAGAATAGAATATACTATATTGATCCCCAATGGGAAATTGATTAGATATCAAATTAATTATCAAGTTAGATATTAAGTATATTTTACTGTACAATGTTTACCATAACAAAGTTTACCATAACAAAATAAGCATATGTTAATAGGAGATACTGTAGGTATCTTTAGATACCTACAGTAGTAATTTTAAGCAGCTTGAAAATGTAACAGAAATGTATTCAAATCAAGATTTTAACTATGTGGAAGCAACATGGATATGTCCCAACTAAACAAGAGTAATTATTTTCCTCAACAACAATGAAGGCATGGTCCATGGATATTTAAATGGGGACAAAAATAGTTTTACTAATTCAAATTTTGTTCAAATTTATGACTCCAATTTGGACCCTGTTGAAGTTATATGAACATATATTTAAATTTATTTTTCTTAGTATTTTTACTATGCTGTACTTTTTACTTTTCTTTGAGTAAAAACATATTGAAGTCATGCTATTTTACCCACTTTTGCTTGGCGGTGATGTCACAGTTGGTAAAGAAAGGAGATAAGAGGAAAAGAAGGCTCTTTATTTCCTCTCACCTTACTTTACATTAACCTCCCTTCCTCGTCCCAGTTCTCATTGCAGGCCTGCAGGAAATTGTCGGCCAGCTGCCAAGAGGGAGTTGCACACAACTTTATTGTGCCAGAAAAATCCACTCCGGCTAGACAGGGGGACTTTTTACAAGTACACTTTTTGTTTACACACTCTCTAAGATCCTCTCCCAAGTTGAGCTTCATAACTCAACTTCTCTGGTTTAATGCTTGCCAACTACTCTGCTGTTATGGCGGCAGAGAGTGGAAAAGAAAAGAAGGTGTAGATCATCAAGTGTGACTCACTCCAGTCGGCCAGATGTGCCACATCTGCAGCCATGAGGATGAGTCTGCGTGTTTCTGAGCAGCAGAAAGATTCAAACACATTACAGAGATGTTTGAGATAGTATGTGTGACGTTTGTCCAGAAGCAACAATGCTTCTAAATGAAATACATTTGAAAAAAAAAAAAAAAAAAAAATATATATATATATATATATATATATATATATATATATATATATATATATATAAAAAATTGAGCACCTATTGTTTCAGCTGAGTTTCCTTAGATGGAAAACTTTTTAACCAATTTGAATAATAAACTGAACTTCACTGCATTATTTGATAACAATCAACAAGACGTTTTTTTTGGGGGGTGGGGGGGTATTTTACAAAGTGTAAAATACGTGGAAATTTGGGGTATTTTATGAACCAAAATGAAAATAATTCATATAAATATCATAATTACAAATAATCAAAAACAGACAAAAGAAAAAAAATAGAAATCACTTTCTTTCAATATAAAGTATATGTAGTTGACAACAACAACTACAGGTGAATTTGTGGTTAAAACATGTTTGTTCTTTATTTGGTTAAGTTACTCACAGAGGCTAAAGAATCAATTTTACTCAAATAAGCGATACTTTATAATAAAATAACTAAAGAAAAAGTAAAATATACAGCATAGTAAAAATACTCTAAGAGGTAAATTTCTTTCAGAAGGTTATTCAACTAAATGTAAATGTACTAGTGCCCATTTCTGTTGTTGCTGAAATGTGCTACACAAATCAACTTGACTTGACTTGAAATCGGTGAATACCAGGCAGAGTTCTGGTTTCAGGCGGATCCTCATCACCTAAATGCTCGGTCTGTTTTTCCTGTGTCGCTCCCTTTGTGCCTGTGCTTTTGAAGGAAGGAGCGAAAACCAACTCTGCTGTTCCCATTTGCATCCAGAATGGCTGAGATCTGACACCATGTGAAAGAGAGACTTAGCTTCTCTCAGAGGGATCCTGTTGCTGAGGAAGAAAATAAAATAACCTTCATTCAGTCTGAGCACCAGACAGATCATCATCGTCAACACGGCAACAAAAGAGGCACATGTTGAGAAAGTGGGAGAATAGAAGGACATTCATACTTGTGGGATATAAAAACATTATTCTTTTTTTTCATTATTATTTATCAAATCTTTGTCTGTGGTAAAAGAAGCCACTGAATGAAAAATAAACATGTTTTAACCAATAATTCACTAGACACAGAAATACACCTGCTGTTTTTGTTAAAGTTTCATAATCATTCGTTTTTTATTGACAGAAAGTTATTTGGAAACATTTTTATTTTGCCCAATTTTGATATTTTTCTTACTTGTGTAAATTAATGTCATTTTCTTCTTTAAAATACCAAAATTTCCACATAACTTTATGTTCTGATCTGTCTGATGATGTAATTTTTAAATGTTATATGATTGATAATTTGATCAGTTATTTAGTCATGAGTAGACTTTTTACCAAATACCTTCTCACTCATTTCTTAGACGGCTACATTTTACTTTTATTTGAGTAAAAATATGCTGAAGTAGTGCTACTCTAACTTGAGTATATTTTTGGTTACTCTACTGACCACAGATAGTTTAACAAGTGGTGAAATTTATATGTTTGAAAAGTAATCACAATGAAACAGGACCTTTACTAAAATAGACTGGAATTCTCTGAAGAAGATGAAAAAGGAGCATTATGAAAGAAAATATACACACACACATTGAAGATTGTAAACTCTCTTTCATTTTGGAGACAGCGGTGTTTGGACATAATTGCAGTTCTTAAATTTATAGGAAAAAGACAGAAGATTACAGTTTTTTAAATGAACAAAAGCTTAAAGTTTTCCACCAAATTAATTGCAGAGTGGATCAATGACAAGAACAAATGCTGTGGAAGGATACTTGAAACTAAAATAAATTTACCACTTGACAATGTTTGACAAACTTCTTGGGAAATAAATATATATTCACTTCTGCTTATCCGTATAGTATTTTTATATGTTTCCACTCCTGCTTGAACTGTTAAAAAATAAGAAAAATCCACAATCAGTGCCAGCTCTTTATTCACCTCCACAAATAAACCTTATTATATGTTGACAGAACGACTCCATATGCTTGTAAAAGATGATGTTTTTTATTTGCTGGAGTGAATGAAAACTGTCTTTTAAAGTTTTTATTTCTTGATTTTGTCACAATCTTATTAAAAGGGACTGATGAGGGAGTAATCAGGGTATTATCATAAAACAAATCTTCATGCTCCTGTACTTAGACACATACAGTTGAAACCAGAAGTGTACAGAGAGTGACACTACTTTAGTAGCTCTACATCGCGGTTATCCAGAGGAACATCTCTTAAATCAAAAATTTGTTTATTTAAATCGTACTGGAAACACAGCTTGTTATTTATCAAAATAAGAATAGTTTTGGTGATTCTAACTGACCTTAAACAAGAGAAGTTTAGTCTGATTTAGTTTCAGAAAGTAAGGAGGAAAAAAAAGTGTATCTTTTTATGTGGTGTATTCAATCGTCTAGTTGCAACTGTAAAAGTTATGCTTATAAAAGAATAAAATATTACAGAGCAGCGAACCAGTTGTTTATTGCTATAATTTCTATGGGCTACCAAAATCATCTTTTAGGCAACTGGTTCAACAATCCTCATGCAAAGACAGCCATGCCTTTATGCTACATTCACTTGATACATTTTTGTAATTTTGATGTTCTCAGCCTTGAAAGAGGCTATGTGATTGAAACCACAGTGATATGTACTGGTTATTTAGTTGAAATGTTCAATAGAAAATGCCCCAGAGTCACTGGACTTTAAGTGCGTTTGTCTGAGCGACAGCTGGGAGCGATACAAGCCGTTGCTCTGGATGTCCAACGGATCGTCCGAAACCTAGAGTAAAAGACAGAAGGAAAACTCAACCTAACTCAAGTTTATTTCTACGGCACATTTTAAAACAACGTATGTTAATCAGGTCAACATACAAATGACAAGGAGAAAACTTTTCTTTTTTCTTTTTTTTTTCCAAAATGCATTTAGTCTAGATTAATTCATGATGTTAAGCTTTTATGTTTAAAAAAAATCTTTTTTTTATTTTTTTTACATATTTGTTGAGACTGTCACAATGCTGCGTTATTTTAGTATGAGGAAGAAAAAAAAAATCTATATCCTGATTGATTGGTTGTTTCTAGTAGCAACTAGAAATTGACAGAGCCAGGAGGCGGGGCTTAGCTCCGTCAATCGCCTTCCCCTCTTTCTCTCTGCTATGCCGCACCTAGCATAGCCTGTTGTGAATGCTAAAGCTAGTTAGCACGACCACCGATAACGGCGGATTAACGGTTTTAAGATGTTTCTTCTAAGACCCTCCTCCTGGCTCTGATTGGTTGTTTTTGGTTCATAGTAGCTCAAATGGGAGAAGGAGGAGATCGATTTTTTTTCACAGATTATCCGTCTCATAACTGTTACATGGTAACACTTTTAACAAATATGTAAAGAACATATTTTTATAAAATAAAAAGGATGTCCTTAAAGCTACATCCGACAGCTTTAAGGAGTTTTATTTTACCTCTTCAAACTTCTTAGCCTTGTACTGCTCTGCACCCTTCAGGAAGTTTAGCAGTATAATATCACAAAGCACTGTGCCCTAGAAAACAACAACAATACAAATAATAATAATAAGAAGAAGGAGAAGAAGGAGAAGAAGAAGGACAATATCAATATCTTTAGAAGAAGAAACTGTAAGAAATAAGAATGCACTGATAAAATTTTTTCACTTTTGACACTAATACCGACATCTGAGGCTTAGTGTCGGCTGATCTGACAGAAAAAGAGCACTGAATTGACTTAAAATGTTTTCCTTTTTAAACAAAGACATTAATGTACTTAGTTAAAGATGTATTTGATAACTCTCAATCAGTACAACACATTTAAATACACCAACAGCTTCACAAGCTTGGTCAAACATGTAAAAACAACTTTAATTTGTTCAGTCAGTGAAATAGGAGTATAACAGCCAATGTAAAAATAAATTATATAGGAACTGAAACTAACTAAAACAATAGTAAAATGTAAAAAAAGAAAACAGCAACAAATTTTCTTTCAAATGGTTCAGAAAGGGCAAATGGGAATTCTAAATATAATGTAAAATAAGCAATGAAGCGTAGAATTAGACTAACTAGATCTGCTTTTGTAAAATTGGATTGATGCATTTCTAGTAAGACCTTAATTAAACAAGACTTTTGAGGCTACAAAAAAAGAAAATGATGTAAGATAAAAAATTCTTGTATAATATTAGTGTAAATTATAAGAGTTTAGCTCACCACTCCCACTGATGTGAATGCTGCCACCATGTTTATGATTGTTGGGATCATGTTAAACTTTCCCGCCTAAAAACAAAGATTTTTGTCAACATCCACAGTTTTCCACTCACTTGTTTTGAGCAAATATAAATTATACAAACAGGAGAATTTAAGTCTCTAATGCAACTGAAATGTTCCTTAGTTAATTTGGAATAAATTGCTTTTAAACATTAAAATATATACTCACATTGCCATTGACAATAACATCAAATCGAATGGCGAAAGCTTTGACCAGAGTGCGGTAATCTGTCCCATTTTCCATCTTATAGTATTTTGCAAATCTGTACAAACAAAAACAAACATACAAATATTTAGATATACTTATCTCTTATATTTAACCTAGATGATAACAAATAACATTAAAATAATATGTGTCTAAAGCTGAATATTTTAGTTTTGTTTTGAAAAATTTTTTTTTTCACAAGTAACTTGGAGTTACGGGCCACAAAAATCCAAAAATGTAATTTAATACTCATAGTAATTTTTTGCATTAAATGGAAAATGAAAAGCTCCAATTTAACTTACATTATAGGATGAATATTATGTGTTGTCTACACTGTAGCTACCAAGAAAATTCTGGGTTCAAAAATAAACATTTTTGCACAAAAGTATGACGCTAACCTATTTTTCTAAAATATGCAACTAAGTTTTCTGGTTGGTAATTATGAAAGAAACTTAAATCACCTGAAATTGTACCCCGGAGAAACGTTGTTCTGCTGCGACATGGCATCGAGTCGGGTGAACGAATACGATGGTTTACATTCATCATCTGATTTATCCAGATCACACACCCAGCTGATCATTATTCCAATCACTCCACCCTAACAGAGGAGGAATATAAGGATGAACAGAAAACAATCAAAGTGCTTTAAAAACCATCCAGATAACCTTTAACATTAACCTTTTACAAAAGGTTAATGTTTTTTAGTGTCTGGAAAATGAGCCGTTTCAAAATCCTTCCACATCGTTAGGTTGGAATTAGTGGGCATTGTGCTGTTACCTAGCAACGGTACAGCCGAGCCCAGCACAAGGTTGAGTTCACGATATACTGTTAATGGATTTTAGGAATGAGACTGTTTTTTATCCTTAAAGGGGACAAATGCAAAATTCACATTTTGCACATTTTGTATTTGGGTCTCCACTGCTTCCTAAAACATCTCAAGAACTTAAAAAAAAAAAAAAAACAACACCCAGCTGTTTTTTGGCAATAAGTTAAAGTTTTTTGGTGTTTGGAAAATGAGCCATTTCAAAAACCTCTGGAATTAACGTCACAATCAACGAGCGCTACGTTGTTACCTAGCAACCCCAGCAAAGCCCACGCTGTCAACTAGCAACTCACGCAGACCTCCATCATATTTAGTGAAGGGGTCTTACTGCTGTTTGCGCTGTACAATGGCTGCTGGAAAACACAAGTGTTTTGTTTTTTTTCACTCAGAAACCACTTGTTACATTCTTGTTGTTTGTACAGAAGGCTATACTTCTGCTTTTTAAAGATGTATGGTTGTATAATTGTGCATCTGTTTGTAGTCATTTTCACGTTGAACTGGGGGGGAGGGGTGGCCAGCAGCAGCTTACTTGGATTTAAACTGACAAGATGCTCTAAAACAACTCAATTTGAAAGAACTTTGCAGACTAAAATCTCATTATCTAAGAATGCGTTTGAGCAAAAAATACAAGGAGCAAGCATGTTTTGTATGACCCATAAATCTAACCTAACCTGTTTGAGGAAACTCAGTAGTCGTATTTTAATATGACAAGATGTGCAGTAAGTTTAATTGAACCCTTTTAAAAATGCAACAGCTGTTTTTACCGTGTTTGCCAGGTGAGTGAAGTTCTGCTCTGCGTCTTTAAGAATGTCCCCCACTTTGAAGATAGGGCAGTAGATGTCCTTTTCTTTGTTAAAATTACACTTTTTGATGTAATTGTTAGTTATTGATGGAAGGAAGTTCCCTCTGCAGAAAGACAGAATTTATGTTAAATCATCACCACTACATTTGACTGATGTTATCTATATTCTGGGTGAAATAAATCCAAAAGGGAAAACTTGAACTAGCCTGGTACTAACACTGATTAGTTACATTCAGTCATAACTTACATTAATTCATAAGTACTAGTTGTCTGCTTTCTCCAGTTATAATTTGATCACCCAGAATGTGAGTTAATATCAGATACAGACAGACAGTAGTATAAAAAGTGTCGTACTTGGTGTAGTTAAACATTGGGAAACGGATGCTGTTCTTTATGAAGATTGTGAAGTTCTCCACGTCGTTCATGGGTTCTCTGAGAACACAAACACATTATAACTTTTCTAAAGCCTCAGAAATGGAGTTTCAGGAAAAAAATATTAAACAGATTGTCACAACATCAAAATGTCTGATGCAAAGCTTGCAAATAAATGAAACGTATAAGTGATTTTTAAATATATAAAACAAAACATTTCTTCTAATTCGGCACTTATGATAGAATTCTTAGTACATTATAACTTCACTATTTGGTTCTTTACAAAGGTTTGCCGTCAGTTCCAAGGATTAAATTAAACAGGCTTGTTTTGAAAAAGTATGTATTCATTTTGATCAGCTTAAAATCTGAAATGCATCTAAGTTGTTAAAACTGAATATAATTTTTTCAGCCCAGGTAGAATCTAAAACTTTGATTCTGCTTGAGCAAACAAAAAACATTTGATCAAATTCGATGTGCCAGGGAAGCGTTGACAAGAGCTGCGTTTCCATTGCAAAAGTGTGCAACTCTTCTGCTAACGTCAAAAAAACACAATTTTGCAATTATTGTGTTTCCATTAAACAAGAAATTAAATTAAAATCACATGTGAATAAGTCACGAAATATTATGGCACCAACAGAGGTGAACAGTTAAGATGAGATACATTCATAATTTAGTGCTAGCATCATCTGTCAGCCAATCAGAGGAGATGCTGGCATCTTATTTAGTATTAGAAGCAACAAACCCTCTGCATTTTGGAGCGGCTACGTATGCGACGTTTTGAGGAAACAATGGTCTGCAATTTTACAAAAGAGCGATGAATTCAGTTTGTTGGAATGGCATTTAACTTTTTATGAACTGCAATGCTGTAAGAGCTTTGATGGAGCAAAAATCACTTCCTGTCGTCTTCTTCTTTGTCGTTTTCTCCAGTAGTAACATCTGATGATCATTTGACTCGTGTGATGCAAAAGTGTAAGTGTTTCCATTGCAGTTTTGTGAAACGCATCTGCTTCTATACAACTGAAAAACCATCACAGCACCAAAGCTTTTTTATCAAAAAATGTGAGTGTTTTCAAACTTGACGTGTTTCCATTCAGCAAATTTATTTTTATAATTTCAATTTGCACAAATTTAAGGTTAATTCAAACACATTTAGGGTTGGAGTAATCAATGCAAATAAAGATCAGATTTAGACTCCGCTGGAACCAAAGTATTTAAATCGCATAAATGTTCTTCAGCTGATAGAAGAGGTCAGTATCTTTGAAGGTTCAGGTCAGAGTTCATCACTACACTCAGATTTCAGGCCTGACCTCTAATTTCCAGCTGTAATAGTTTAAACTTTGTGTTGACTCTAAATTGTTCCTCTGGATAATAACTTCTTTTGGTTGTGAGTCACTCACGTTGTAAAGTAGAGCTGCGTATCATCTGCATAGTTGATGATATCTGAATGTGTTGCTGCTCAATAAATCATCAGCAATAATAATGTACCAAAGTGGTTCCTCAAAATGAATATACACATTAATAAATCACTGTATATATAAATATGTGACATGCAAAGTATCGTCTCACGTCTTGATGGTGTCGATCTCAGCAGGACACCACCCTTTAATCTCACACATTGAGATGTTGGTCTTAAAAGGGACGCAGTTCCCCGTGAAGATTCCTAAGCAGGAGAACAAAGAAATGTTCAAGGAACTCCAAAACAAATACTACCGTAATTATATTTTAAATTTCATATCATAAATAGTTTTTTAATTTAACATGTTACCATTTCCTCCTGGTCTGTGACGATATTTTGTGCAGTCACTGTCTTTGGTACAGTTGAATTTCTCAGACTGCATAACATGGAAATATTTAAAAAACACAATTATTTTTGTGATTTTATGATGTAAAGTTTTGTTGCTTAAATATGCTATACAAATAAAGTTGATTGATCGATTAAATAGTGTTAGGATAAGTATTTTACGCTATTAATAGATCAGATTAAATGATTATGTTCTGAAAGAACTGCCAACCCAATACTATTTTAACAGAACCGCTGTATTGGTACTAACACTAGATTAAGCACAGATTTACTCTAATTAATCATCAGCTGGAAACTTCTGAAGGCAATTGGTTGCACTCAGAGAAAAGGCAGGCTGAATACTTTTGCACACCACACTTTTCAGTTTTTTTACTTGCAAAAAATGTTTTGAATCATGTATAATTTTTTTTTTACTTCACAATTTATACTCTCCCAGTTCTCCCAATGCTAACTAGAAACAACCAATCAGAGACAGGAGGCGGGTCTTAGCGCTGTCAATCACCCTGCAGCTAGCGGAAGCTTTCACTAATGCTCAGTCTAGTTAGCATGGCCACCAATGACGGCAGATAAACTGTAAGTTGTTTCTCTGCCATTAGGACATTGAGCAGCACATTCATGAGGATGATTGACAGCGCTAGTTATCTTTGGTCCTGAGTGATGCATTTCTTGAGATAGTAAATCAGGGAGGACATGAAGGAGAGATTTTTTCAAAGATCTGTCTCGATATGGTGATAATTTCAACAAATATGTAAAAAACATATTTTTATTTGCCAGATATTTATAAGCTGTTTCCCTCTTTCCAAATGCCTAAATATCTTGTTTTAATAAATCTTATGTAGAGCTTGTGTTTTGCTCAGATAATGAATTTCCATATTTGGACATTAGATCCTGTCATTAACATAAAAGTTAATTCAGAAGTGAATTTAACGTCAGCTGACCTCAGGACAGTATCCTTGCACTTGGTCCTCTGTTGTAATCATTTTGGTGATGATGCAAAAGACCGAACCTCCCTGTAGAAAAACCACATGGATTTTGCAGCTCAACTTTTTAATGAATCTTTATATTAATTACTTAAATGTACTGATAAATACCTGTGTAGGAGTGACGTAGTCTGCAACATCCATGACTCTGTTGTTGTAGTTTCCAAAACCTTTGACCTTTGTCATGACGGACGACTCTATGGCTGTGTCTCTCACCTGGTAGGCCTTTTCCCAGAGAAACACCCAACTGAAAATACAAACAGGGAAAATGTGACAAAGATTTTAACATCAGAATTAATTGAAAATTAACTAAAATCACCAGAGTTGGGTAGTAACAATTGTATTTACTATAGTAACTTTTTGAAGAAATGTACTTTAGGAGTATTTTTTACTATGCTGTACTTTTTACTTTTACTTGAGTAATTTTATTGTGACGTATTTCTGCTCTTACTTGTGTAAAATCTTTGGATTTTTTACCCACTGAATGACAAACAAACATGTTTTATCCTGATTTTATATATATATATATATATATATAATTTTTGTACTTATATATAAGTACAAAAATTTCCACTTAGCTTTGGGTTGGTCTGATGATGTCATTTTTAAATATTAATCCATCCATCCATTTTCTGTATACCTTTGCCCCCAGTGGGGTCAGGAGGGGTTTTAAATATTAAATGGTTGATAATTTGATCAGTTACTCATTAGACTTTTTACCAAATATTTTTTACTCTTACTGGAGTAATTTCTTAGATTGCTACTTTTTACTTTTACTTACTTGAGTATAATTTTTGGATAGTCGACTCTTAAAATCACTATGTTAGATGCAAATATATATATAATATATAATCATTATGAAATCAGTAAATATCCGTATTAATATCGGCTATTGGTCCAAATTTTTGTATCCCTATTTCATAGGCTGGAAGATTGTTGCTAAGCGGCATTGCATCAGAGTAATCACTCTATTTCTCTGCACTGGTGAAAAAAAGAGAAAAGAAATCTTTTATTTTTTTCCATTTTATTCAAAAAATCATCTTATTTTGTTGGCGCCAAGAATATGACAATGAGATTATTTTTATGAGGATAATTATAGAAAAAAACGGAGTTGAAAAACACATTCTGTGGGTAAGGATTAAATTACTTGCTTCGAATCAGATCCAGCTAATGGGTAAATGAGGCTCTTCCTGTAAGACTAATCATCCACGGCAGACTGATAGTAGCTGTGTGGTTGACTAGAGGACCAATGATGACTTAAACTCATTAAATTTAGTCTATAAGGTCAACATTTAATCAATGGATGAGTTTCTCTAAATCTTGTCCTTCATTCTCTAAAATTTGTCCTTCAGTCCTAGAAATATTCGTCAGGTGATAAAAGACTGACTTTGTAATTGTTTTTATGTGTTTCTGAAAGTTCACGTTTTCAGTAAAAAGGTCTTTGTGTTAGGGTAAGGTGGTTTTTTGGATTTATCAAAATTAGTGTATTTAGCAAAACTGCAATGGAAAAACTACTTTCTCACCACAAGAGTCACATGATCAACAACCAGATGTTACTACTGGTGGAAAATATGAAGAAGACGACTGGAAGTGGTAGGAGGATGATGGCGCTGCATATTCTTAAATGATTTATCGCGTGAGCAAACTTATTCACATGCTATTTCAATTGCGTTCCTGAAATAATGGAAACAAAACAACTGCAAAATAGTTTTTTATTTTTTTCAACATTAGTGGAATATCAAAACAGTTTTGAGCAAAAATGTAATGGAAACGCCGCTACAGCAACATAGAGCTGCATCACTATGGTAACCAGTCTTGTTAATTATTATAAGACGATTTATTTGTCTCATATGGGAGAATGTTGCTTTGGAAGAGGGGAAAAAAACTGTACTACAATAAAAGCAAAACATTAATAATAAATACATAAAGCTAGCATAAATAATTAAATAAACATAAATCAACTTTTCTGACACTGGTGCTTAATATTAATGTGCAAAAGAAAACATGGACTTCAGATGAAGCTGTATCTGAGTTAGTGGGAGCATATTAAATAGGAAGGACCCCGGGACTGAACTCTGGGGTACCCCAGATGTGATTTCTATCAGCTTCAATGTTAAATTATCTAACACACCTAAATATGCAAAACAAAATGCTACAGAGAAACCTGAAATAGTCAGTGCTGTTTGACACAGTATTAGCTTTAATTTGCATAGCAGCCAATCCAGTTGCCCCATTCGTTTTCCTTAGTACTGATTGGCTGTAACCCCAAAAGAGGAAATAAAGAACCATGTAGAAACTAGCTGTCATGCCAAGATGGTTCCCACTATAGAGAATTAATACATATTAAGATATACTTGGTGTTTATAGGCAGCTACATGTGTTTCTAGAGCAGTTCTCAAGTACTGACAGATTTTAGCTTCTGGCATATAGATCATGAAGCCACAGAATGACTGTAGATCAGTGAATATAGAAGTTTCCTTGCAATCTGAACATTGTGGATTTGATTTTAGATGACGACTTCCCATTGGACAAGTCAGTTTAACTAGAAAAGTGCAAACACTGCAAAAGTGCACTTAGTCCATTAATCATTAGTGAGAACTGGATTATCACCACAGTGATGCAGAATTGAGTCGGTTAATTCCTAAATTAATTAAATTAAATTCAGGAGATGTCTGTAAATCTGAACAGGTCTCAGTGCACTGTAAAAAAATTTAATCTTACCATGTATCTTTGGTCCAGTTTCTAGTGCAAATATATTAAAACACTTGAAAAAAGACAAAATAACCTACAAGTTATGTTTAAGAAAGATATGTAAGGCTGTATTAAGTCCAAAAAATTCCTTAATGTCAATGAAAAGCACTAGTTCCACTGTCTTATGACAAATGTCTTGTTATAAGTGAAATAATCTGTCAATATTAAGGAATTATTAACTTAAGACCAGCTGATGAATCTTTCTTAAAAGTTACTAGTTATTTTTGTCTTATTTCAAGTTTTAAGATATTTGTACTAGAAACTAAACCAAAAGTATTTGGTAAGATTTAGTGTTTTTTGCAGTGTGAACACCTGAAATTTGCTTCCTTTTTAAAACCTTTGGCAACACTGAGACACAATGAAGACAGAGTTCTGAAAAGCAGAACTATTTATTTTAATGTCAGTTTCTCCGAAGCTCTGGTGTGTTAAATGTGAGCGGTTAGTCGCAGCACTTAAATCACTGCTAATGCATTTCTATTGACAGAAATCTTAGACACTGCTTTAAACTCTAAAATCTTAAGTGTAGCTGCCCATCATTTAATAAAAAGCTATTGAAGTATCTGCTTATGAGCAATTATGTTGAAGAGTCACTTATAATCACACAAGCTAAAGTCTGCAGACATTTACATGGATTCATAGTGAAACATTAACATTTCAGTGAATTCAGTTTTACAATTCTTTAAAATTAACTGTTTTAGCAACAAATCCATTATTTATTCAGGCTTTGCAGTAATTAATGAAATAATTTACACTTACCCAATAAAGTAGGAAATGATGATAAGTTGAACAATCCGGTTAATGATGCCAATAGTCCAGCTTTTCACAACCACCGACTTTGTCGTTTCATAAGTGAAGAAGTTCTTCATAAACGACCACATCTTGGTCATATGTGGGTGCAAAATACAAAAAACTCTCAAAAATAACCTAAGTGATTTCTTTTACGGTGTATAGATTTGGATTGGACAGTCTCAAAGGTAATTCAAAGATTAAAGTGAATGCAAAAAAAGACAAAAATAAAATAAAACAAAGCTTTTGTGAAGAAAAAAAAACTCTAAATTAAGCTGCTAATTGATCTAAATTTCCTCTATCTCACTGACTTCTGTCTCTGTTTTCTTCCTGTTTCTGCAGACGGACGTCAAACATCTCGATGATAAAGAGAATAAATGAGGATCCTTCTGATTCGGTGTTTGTCTTTTATGTGAGCTGTGATCCAGCCAGGCTTTCCTTCTTCTGGCAGCTAACTTGACAGTTCTCCTAAAAGGCCAATAATAAGACGCCTCCTCTCTTTGCTGAGTGCGCTGTGGTCACACACACTCAGGTCTATCTGCAGCCTTCAGTCAAAACCAGCCAGCAAAATTTCAATCCACATCCTCTTCTCTCAGGAAGCTCAAATTTTAGATACTAACCTTACTTTGAGTCACTTCCTTTAATTTTATTTTTCATTCTTTGGTCTTTCAGTTTTGAGCAGTTTTCTTTTTAGCCAAAAAAATTAAGTTAAACAGAATAGACTGCAACAATAATTAAGACAAAAGGATGTTTAATTTGAGAGGGAAAGGAAACTTCTGCATGTTAATTATGAACAAAAATAACATGCACAAGTCACTTTTTCCAACTCTTTTAACATTTAATTTACAATCTACAAATCCGTTTTTCAGAATGTTTTAACTTTAAATTTATTACATTATAAATGTACATAAATATTTATGACTTAGGAAAAATAATCCAAAGAGATTAAAACTAATCTCAAATTTGTAGTAACAACTGTTATTCATCACTTTCTTTATATTATCCAATCATTTTTAACTGTAAAAACACAAAATCTTACCAGATAATTTTGCTCTAGTTTCTAGATCAAATATCTTAATACACTAGAAATAAGAAAAGACTATCTTACATGTAACTTTTCAGCAGAAAGTAAAAGCTTGTTTTAAGTCAATAAGTCCTTAATATTTATCAAAAAGTTCCAGTTCCATTTCACTTAAAACATAACATTCTTCCCATGTTATACATTAAATAATCTCCCAGTAGAAATAATACTTTTTCATCCATCCCACCACTCTTAGCATCCAGACTGACTTTTCTACAGAAGTTCATAAAAGTTGTCCTTTCATTCTTTCTTTCTTTTTTTTAGCTTTCTTCATCTTGTTGTTATCTTGTGACGATTCTCCAATTACTTGATAACTTTGAAATTGATCCATAAATGGATCCATCCATTATTACTACCAGTGTGCCGTCTTCTTCTTTGTTCAAACACAAGTCTGATTACGGTTGGTTTACTTAGTAATATGAACGATCAAGTAAAAAAACAACAACAAAACAAATAATAATAATAATAAAATCGAAACAGTATAAATCAGTACATAAAAAACAGAAGACATCAAAATAATAAAAAATAGTTAAATTAATCCAAAACCAACACACACAAACTCATGTAGAAAAAGCAATGCAGCAAATATATGAGGAGGTCTATATTAGTTTTACATACTGTTTATATTGGTTTTATCAATAAAATTCTGCTAATTTTAGTTTTAAATCCTGCAGAGTGCTGCAGTTTTTTTTTCTGTTAGCTAATGTCCATTTGATTTGTAAAAATTAAAACCTTATTTTTTCCCTTTGCTGAGATATTTCCAGGACTTCTTAGGACGGTTTCCATTAAACAACCAACGTAATGTAGCCGAGGGAAACAGAAACCACAGAATATCCATTAAGAGAGAGAGGTAGACCACACTGAGAGGAGAAGTCGTTTTGTGTAAAAGACAGCTATTAGCGCCATGGATGAGTCTCCACATCCTAATACACACATCTAACCATATCGAGAATATAACATTACACACTTATTCACTTACAGCGCCTTTCAGTCTAATGCCATCAGGAACCACTGAACGCCTCCATTAAACATCACAAGTTAGGAGTGGATAAAAGCCTGTCAGCTGACAGAGTCCTCCCTCTTTTTCTTTCTTTCCTTCTCTCTCTCTTTCTTTCGCTACAGAAGATTTCTACCTCATTATTATTGTAGCCAGGCAGTTTTACGTTTTTAGCTGCATCTTTGGTTTCTGGTTATTGTTGCTGTTTGAAGCAGAGACTTTATCCAGCAGTCAAAAGTGTCACAATGTTGTTTTTCTTTAAAATTTTTATTTTCTACAGTGGTGTGATTTGTATGTGAAATTCTGACTTTTAAGACATTTATTCATACTTTACATATTTGTTTTTAACTGCTTTATAATTTTTTTTTAGAAAATTTTTACATTTTTATTAGAAGTATTTTATTTTTTTCAGTTTTTTATTTCTTTTCTTTGTTTTTTAGTTTTTTCCCATATTTCTTCTTATTTTTTGTTCTTTCTATTTGCTTTTGTCATGGAAAAATTACACTAAGGTCACATCTGCTGGTCATGTCATATAATATGCTTATGAACTATCACCAAAAGAACTATTTGGGTTTCATGTAGAAGATTAGAAGTTGTTTTCACCTGAACAGTGCTTGGAAATATAATTTTTTCCACGACACTTTCTTTATAATTTCTTTTTTCTTTCTTTCTTTGTTCATCTTCTCTTCCTTTATTCCTTTTTTCTTGATTTTCTTTGTTTCTTTTTGTTGTTATTTTCTGTCTTTGTTATTTTTTTTTCTGTCTGTGTTTCATTTTTTTTTGTTTTTCTCACACTTGTTTTTCTTTCATTTTTACAATAAAATCAAAGTGAACCATTATATTTTTAACAGACGTCCGACTACTGGACCAAAACTAATATATTTCAAGCAACATAAACTATAATGTCAACGTTTTTGTTGTTTTTACTATTGATCAGGGGTTTCCGAACCCAGTTTCCAAGGGCTGGCCTGTCAGGATAACAAATTTTGCTGGACGATAAATTATCCCAGTATTTATTACAATAAACAATGATATTGATATTTTGAGACTATTTTCCTGTAATGTAATCGACATAATAAGTTTGCCTTCTCAAAGATCAATAAACTTCAAATTTGTAAATAACGCTTTGAACTGGAACTGGGAGAAATCATAAGTATCCTAAAAATGAAACATCTAAAAACAGTAAAGTGACCATAAATAAAACAGATTATGAAGAGTTTGTAAATATAATATTAACCATCAAAATGGAAATTACTGAGCTCATTTTAGTTTATCATCTTATTAATTGATTATTGCAACAAGTTTAGAAATAAACTCCACATAATATAATCTCTGAATCTTAATAAGATAAGTTTTTATCACAAAACACAGTGATAAGTATTTATTAAAATGAGTAAAACACATGTGGACACTCATATTCTCACTCATACAAGGCTATAAAAGCATCATTTGAATGCGACCCGTGATAACAAAAGTATCAGAGAGACACAATAGATGGAATTGCACTACACAGGCCATTTTAAAGAGATTTGTATTGATTTGGAGAATTAAAGCCACAGCAAAGAAAGGGAAGAGGGAAGAAAAGGACTTTGTCCATCTTTTGCTCTCCTACCAGCCATTAGTGACACTCCAACCTCAGGCAGCATGACCAGCGTCTCCATTAAATTCAGCACTTCCGTCCAGAACTGAAACATCAACCACAGAGATCATGTCAGCAGACGTTATAACTCAACCACTTTGGGAGAGCTGATGGGAACTCAGATGAACTGCACTGGAAACCCTCTTCAGTGGCTGATGGACGGAGGTTTGTGTGATTTTCTGCCACTTTGATTTGGCGCACAAACTTAAAATACCATCAGATTTGTTTCAGTAAGTGTTTTAATGTATCTCAGATAACATTTTCAGTACTGAGAGGCTTCAAACCAATGTGGCCCTTCCCCCCTACACACACAACTACTTAATAATTATGGAGCTACTTCGGGGCCATGAAGTTTGTTCAGAACAAAATGGCCCCAGTTTAGGGGGCACATTTTAAAAATATTTTATTTTTTAAAATATATATTGTTTTACTTTTTATTTTCAAAAAAGTTTGAAAATAATTTAAAAACACATATGAAACTGAAAAACACAGTTTTTTTTAGATTCAAAACTTTGTCAGTTTCAAACTGTTTATTTTTTTTTTCTCTTAAATTTCAAAATAATTTTTCAGATTCAATTTGTTTTTCTTTTGAGCAACTTTGATTACACCAATTTAGCTCTATAAATCATGGTTTAAAGCTGCAGTATAATATGGCATCGTCCTGAAGAGAAATTTATCTACTGGGTTTCTTTCTCAACATTTGTGAGTTTTAAAGCTAATTTTTGACTATCAATAATTATCTGTTAACTGGTATTGTAATGCTCATACTGTGATATGTTTTTCGGTTTTGTTTTCCAGCTATTCTTTAAAGCTGAAGTATGTAAATTTGTAAAAAATGTATTTTTTACATATTTGTTGAAACTGTCACTATGTCAGGAAAAAGTGAAAAAAATAATCAAGTTCAACATACAATATGCCAAACACTTCAAAAACATTGAATGTTTCAATCTAATAAAATTCAACAATTGATAAGAAGATATGTACATGACATCCATTACTATGGAAAGTTATACAAAGCATGCAAAGTGTATTAATCTGCCTTTTTACTCGATTAATTTTTTAAATTCTTTATTCTTACCTTTTACTTGAACTTGAGTAGAAACATGTTGAAGCCGTGTTACTTTTACTTAATCAAATCAAATCAAATCCAACTTTATTTGTATAGCACATTTCAGCAGCAAGGCATTTCAAAATGCTTTACATCAAATCAAACACAAAAACACAATGCAACATAGAATCAACAATAAAAACAATATCAAGTCAGATTCCGTCAATAAATTTGCAATTGATTACGTTTTGAATACAACTCTAAACAAGTGGGTTTTTAGTTGAGATTTAAAGGAAGTCAGTGTTTCAGCTGTTTTACAGTTTTCTGGAAGTTTGTTCCAGATTTGTGGTGCATAGATGCTGCACCTGAGAGGTCTGGAAGGTCAATACAACAGCAGCAAATCTTTAATGTATTGTGGTGCTAAACTATTCAGTGATTTGTAGACTAACAACAGTATTTTAAAGTCTATTCTTTGAGCTACCGGGAGCCAGTGGAGAGACTTTAAAACTGGTGTTATGTGCTCTATCTTCCTGGTTTTAGTTAGAACGCGAGCAGCAGCATTCTGGATCAGCTGCAGCTGTTTGATTGATTTGTTGGACAGACCTGTGAAGACGCCGTTACAATAATCAATACGACTGAAGATAAACGCATGGATGAGTTTCTCTAGATCTGGCTGAGACATTAGTCCTTTAATCCTGGAAATGTTCTTCAGGTGATAGAAGACCGACTTTGTAACTGTCTTTATGTGGCTCTGAATTTTCAGGTCAGAGTCCATCACTACTCCCAGGTTCCGGGCTGATCGCTGGTTTTTAGTTGTAATAACTGAAGCTGTGCACTGACTGTAGATCGTTCCTCTTTAGGTCCAAATATAATAACTTCAGTTTTGTTTTTGTTCAGCTGGAGGAAGTTTTGGCACATCCACACATTTATCTGTTCTAAGCAGCTGTTCAGTGATTGGATGTGATGGAGGTACAGTGATTGAGGTTTACTTAAAGCTAAACCTCTGGCGACTCTACCGACCTCAGTTTTATATGCCAAATATATGCCAAGCAAAAGAATTTCAGGCCAAAAAATGTCATATTTTTATAAAAAGTTACACTGTGATGTGTTGGTTTTGTTTTCGGAGCCATGACATGTTTGGAAATAGCTTTTTCCTAGTAAAAGAATGCAACATTATGTAGTTATTTAAAGATTAATACTTTGTATTTTAATGAGATTTCAATTTGTTTGTAATCTTTCTTCCCCATAAATATAAATAGCTTCCATCTCCACAATCTTCTGTGCAGTCACAGGGGATTCCAGTAGGTGGCAGCAGAGGCGTGGACCGGCGAGGCGAACCGTAGAAGAAGAATACGAACGCGTCATTGTTTTGGTTTGTTTCCTCTGCAGAAAAGTGGGGCCATAAACACTAACAACCGAGAACAAACACTAACACATCTTTTAAATTGTAAACATAACAAGGTAAGTTCATAATAAACAACTTAACGCTGAGCTTAGAACCGGTGCTGATGCACATCTGGGATCTGTTTGTGTTTGCCGTAAATGCACGTCTTTCATTGTTTTCTAAATAATTATTTAAATAATTTTACTGATATGTTAGCGGGAGTATAACGCTGTAACAACAAATGAATGAGGACCTTAAGTCTTATTCAAACAAAATAAAGTGTAGCAGCGTAATATCTTCCCTCTACTACCTTAATAGATGCAATTTAAATTCAAAAGGATTAATAGAAAGCTATATTATTAGTATCACGAATTCCTTCGTCTCCCTGTTTTATTATTTGATTATATGTCCGGAAACTAAACCTTGGTTTACTCCTATTGAAGTATTTTATCCATATCAGCGCATCAAAGCAAAACTCAAAATTGTATTCCATTAGTTAAACATTTTCCTTCTATTTGGCACAGAATGTTTCAGAGGTTAATCTGACCAAGTCATTAGTAGCATCTGTATGTGTTACAAATCATATCAATTAAGAATATTTTTTAACAACTTTACATTTTGTGAGGGGTAACTTCTATTTTTCAGAAACCCTAAATTAAACACATTAAAATGAAAGAGAAAAATGTATTATAAAATACATTTATTCTCAGAATTAAAGCTTCAAATGCAAATTCAATTATATTGTGCCAACATTAGTCAAAATGAAACTATTTCCAGTCACACTAATAGTAATAACTAATAAACTAGCTGTCAATGTTTGGAAATGTTAATTTAGTTTACAAAAATAATTTAGATAATCTAAATACCTGATTTAACTTAAAACATGTTGGGTAAAGCAGTGATTCACCAGTCTGGAGCAGAAGCAGATCACATATTAGTAAACAAAAGCAAGTGAAAAGCAAATTTTGAATCAAAACCAAATATCACATGGACAAGAAATATTTGATTTCTATATTTGATATTTTCTGCATTTTTCTCAAATCAGCTGTTAACTTGTAATAAGGAATCAAATCTTCTACATTTTTTGGATTTCTATCATTTTGGTGCATCACAGTATGGGACAGGCAATAGAGCTCTTTGGTAAAGTTTATAACCTGCTGTCAATATGAAATAATTCAAATCTGATTAAGTCATACAGCCAATCCATTTGCAGTAAATTTCATTGATATGTGTGTTTTCTAGATCGTCACCATGACAACAAAACGTGGACTGATAACCGATTCATTTAAAGTGGTGAAGAAGTCAAAGAGAGGGGGAAAGCGAAAGAAGAGTCCCACTCCTCCTCCAGCACAGCAAGGTGAGGCAGCGCTCCTGGTTTAAGCTGCTGTTTGCATTAACTAATGGGAACTTTTATTATTTTAACAAATTAGTTTCCATAGATTTATGTCAACAATATGTTCTACAATGCTAATCAAACCTTTTATGATAGCTTTGTTTAAAGAATAGAGTTTTGTTTTAGGACAGTCCAGTCATTCTAGGACAGTCTAGCGTTTGCTCAATAAGTGATACATTTGCAGCATGCCACTCTAAACAAGATTTAATTCTTTAGAAAGCGCATTCCATTCATCATAGCATTGAAATCCATATATCACTGCCATAAGAGCCAAAACACATATTACTTAAGATTTGTGTAACTAATCATTTTACATTTCCATTCATATGTTACCTTAGGTCTGGACAAAATAAACATATCAACATATAAAATATACACAAAAGTAAATACTTTTAAAAATCAACACACCTTTTGACTCATGGAAGGGCTGCCAGCATGAAACAACGCTCCGTGAAAAACAAAGTGCCGCACTATTTGGAGAAAACATCCATCCATCCAATTCCTTATGCCCTCATCCCGTTGGCGCCGGGAGGGTTGATGGTGCCGATCTCCAGATGTCATCGGGTGAGAGGTGTTGGACACCCTGGACAGGTTGCCAATCCATTGGAGAAAACAAAATAGCTCTTATACAACAACACTAACAGAAAATGCAAAATAAAAAATTAAAAGTATACAGTACTAATTAGAAGTCAGCTATACTGGCAAGATAAAACTCATTCAAGTTTGAAGTAATAAAAAACACTTGTGGTTATTTACCACATCAATAAATCAATTAATCGCATAAGTTAAAACAAATTCCATAATTTCCACTTGCGTGTTTTATCATTTTTCTGTTTTCTCTCTACCTTCCTAACATAATCGGATGATAAGTCTTTTGTTTACCGAGACTTTATAATTAAATGTATTTGTTATTTCTGTTTGGGTTTTTTTTAATTTATTTTGGATATTTAAAATATCTTCCAGTTTCGGTGTGAAACGTTAATTAGAATTTAATGTTTATTAATCTTTGAGAATGTGTTCTTGCATTATCATGCAAACATTTGTAATTGTTCTTGTTTTGATGCAAACCTGTCCTCAGTTCTTTCTGAATCTTCTTGTTTGAACAGAAGATGTCACTACAACTGTCAGAGAGGAGGAGATGCAGCAGCTCAAACAGTTTGACTTGGACTGGAGATTTGGGCCCTGCACGGGTAGAAGCCTTAAAATAAGACTCTGCGATTAATACATATATATATATATATATGAAACATCTAGTATGTTGTATTTTGTCGACTAAACGATTCTGGTTTGTCTTCAGGCATCAGCAGGATGCAGAGGTGGGAGAGAGCAAAGCTTCATGGCCTGAACCCACCTGAGGAAATCAAAGATCTGGTGCTGCAAACACACGATGATCCCGAGTACTCCATGAGGTGACACACACACACACACACGAACACACACACCTTTGCTTCCTCTGATCACTGGATTTAAGTTATAACTGTAATGAAACATGCAAACAAGTCTTAAACTAGTCACAGCTCACCTCTTATTTGAGATCTATTAAGCTAAAGTGCAACAGCTAGTAGATTTTATAAAGACTTTTTATTCTCTGTAATGGCACTGGAATGGTTCCTGTTATTTATTTTTTGTCAAAGCTACTCATCAGTTAATGTTACATGCCTCAAAGTTTTAGTGTTTTAGTAAGAAAGCTAGAATGATCTAGAAATGAAAACAATTCATGGTTTGTCCCGTAGGTGGCAGCAGACCTATTTGAGCGTCAGTGAGATTTATCTGTAAATGAAGCTTCCCTAAATTAATTCTGAAAAACTGCATTAGAAACTGGAGATCTGTTCTTTTCCAGAAAATAAATCATGTAGAAAATTCAGAGTTTTTGCTCTTTCTGTCTTTCTTTCAGCCTCTGGAGAGAATATCCTTTCTGAGGAAAACATCATGAAGAGGACAAAGATCCAGACTTTTGTGAAAGTCAGGGATGTTTTTATTTTGTTGTTTTTATGGCCATGTTTGCTATTTCTCTTACTCTGCTTTTAAAAAAAATAAATAAATAA
This sequence comes from Gambusia affinis, assembly GCF_019740435.1. Classification (NCBI taxonomy): domain Eukaryota; kingdom Metazoa; phylum Chordata; class Actinopteri; order Cyprinodontiformes; family Poeciliidae; genus Gambusia; species Gambusia affinis. Next base: position 4,817,551 of record NC_057871.1, read on the forward strand.
AAGATTACCATGCATCTTTTTTTTTTTTTTTTCGCATTACAAGATCGATACCATAGTGGAAGTTTCCACTGTTTAAAAAAATATGCCCAGGAAGTGTATTCATAAGTTATATTTTCTTTTATTCACCTTTGGTATCATCACATTTGCACACATTTCCTTTTATAAAGTGATTTAGAAACAAAGTAAATTTTTTCTCTTACATTCCTGTAAGTTAAGAGAATCAGGGAAAATGTTTGTTTTTTTATCTATGCTATATTGTTTTAATAAAAAAAATATTTTAGTCTGCTGAATACTGGGATAAAGAAATTGATGCAACTGGTTTAAAAAATAAATAAAAGTCACATTTAAATAACTTGTCTGTTATTATGTGAAGTTTTGATTGTGAGAAATAATTTTTCTGCATACGACAGCTTAGAATACAAATAAAACCAATTATGTGAAACATTTTTATTTTTATTTTCTTTTTTTAGAGCTCAAAAGGGCGCCCTCTGTTGGCTAGAACTTTAACCAGCCTTTCCGTGACGCTGATTGGTTCACATGCATGTCACGTAAGTGTCAGCAGTCGCACCGCTCGCTGATTGGTTGGAAGCTGGATGGAGGCGGTGCCTTTTTTTCTCATAGCTTTCGCTGTATACAGATCTGAGTAAAGTTAAACAGAGTCAAAGCAATTTCTCATTGATGACTTTTAAGTTATTTCGTGTTGTGAATGTCACAATACATAAAAAGAATAACAGGACACCCAGAGGTGGGTAAGGTACCGAAAGATTTTACTCTGGTAAAAATTAAACATTGAAGAAATGACTCAAGTAAGAGTAAAATAGTATTTGGTTAAAAGTCTACTAAATTACTGACAAAATTATTAATAATTTAATATTTAAAAATTACATCATCAGACAGACCAAAATACATGTTAATAGGAAATTTTAATATTTTAAGGACTAAAATGACAATAATTCATATAACAGTCAGACAAAATAATTTTTTCCAAATCAGTTTCTTTCAATAAAAACACTTATTAAACTTGAATAAAAGCTGCAGGTGTGTGTCTGATGAATGTTTTGTTAAAACATGTTTGTTTTTTATTCAGTGGGTAGAAAAGCTAGAAAGTTTACTCAAGTAAAAGTAGAAATACTTTAAAATACAATTACTCAAAGTACTGCACACTAAAAATACTAAAGGTAAATTTTTTTTCAAATGATTGCTCAAGTAAATGTAACCAGTTTCTACAGGCTCTCAGATAACAGTTCTCTATTCAACTAATTATTTATAATTAGTTTACCTACATATAAGTCAGCAGCTCTCAATTAAATGTTCAGCTTGGTTTTAGTTTCAATGCAAATCATGAACTTTCTGTAGTTTTGATGTTTGTGAACTAACTAAACTTTATTTCCTGACCCGGTTTTGGCGCTTTGCTGATCATTACCCACTTCAGCTGTGAAACAAAGACGCTCGGCCTTCAGTGAAACCAGTCAGATCCATTTTTCTGTTGACAGCAGCTCTGCATCCTGGGACGATTACAGCCTATGTCTATCCGAGGGGTTGAGTCCAGTGTGGTGTATCTGGTGAGGCGGGCAGCAGCAAATTGTGTAGCAGTCTCTCAGAAAGTGGGAGCTGACAGAAATTAAACTTATTTAATTAAATACGTTTCAAAATGTGTACTTTAGTACTTTTACTGGAATAAAACAGTCCAACCTGTTCTTTTACTAAAATATTTTTTCATACTAATATCTGTACGTCTAGTTCAGTAGAGAAAGTGAGTTTTGACACCTCTGTCAAACAACTTCAGGTTAATTTAGCTCCAAATTAAATATTTATTTGTGAGACAATTAAGATTTATTCAGGAATATTTAGCTTGCAAACTAAATAATTAGTTTCCCAACTACTAACCAAATGGAAGCTAACTACCTAACTTTCAAATATTGAATTTAACATATTTGAAATTCAATATTTCAAATTTTCAATTCAAATTTACCTCATTTTTAAGCTTCAAATTAGTTAAATTTGATGCCAAATTTCAAATTTAGCTTTGAATTTTCAAGCTAATCAAAATTAAAAAATGTTGAATTTGAAAGCTAAATAAACTAGATACATATTTATCTGGTGAATTAAATATTTAGTTTGGAAATATTACCTTTATAAATTTGTGTCAGGTATGATGGGCCAAATTAAATCTAATTAATTTTCTCATATTTATTTCGATTTTATTACCATCTGATTACTGCTTTAATCTGCCATCTTTATGACTTTTTTCTCATATAATTGTAACTTTTTTCCTCATACAATTCTAACTTTATTCCCATATGATTATTAATTTATTTCGGTAATATTATGACTTTACTCTTGCATCATTCCGACTTTATTCTGGTACCTTTACCACTTTTTCGCGTAATTATAACTTTTTTCTCGTATAAACTCGAGTTTCTTCTATAAATTTGACTTTAATCCCGTATGTTATTTTAGTCTGGTAATACTACGACATTAATTTAATTTTATTGCGGTTATGTTCATACTTTATTCTCGCATCATTAGGACTTTATTCTGGTATTAGTACAGTTTCATTCTCATATTATATGAACAGTACAAGGATACCAAAAATAAAGCGAACATTTTGAAACCTATTAAAAAAAAACATGAATTATTCGTAAAAGTAATTGTTTGCTGCATTTCATTCGGGGGTTTCTTCTTTTTTGTTTGCGTCTCTCTTTTTGTTTGCTGCATTTTATTTGCCGCATTTAATTTGTGTGCGTGTCTTTTTTTGTTTGTTTGCATGTTTTCTCTTTTGCTGCGCATTTGCACCTGTCGGCCACCGTACAAACGTCTGACCTGAGCTGCATGTCAACATTCTGGGTCTGAGTGATGCAGAAAGACTCCGTCATACTCTGGACTTCCCGGGTCGTTATGTAGGGAACTGAGGGACAGCGTCACGTGCCTGTCCCAGCTGTCCCAAGGCGGCGTTACGGCTCCACTAACAACGCAGAAATGGCAAGCGAACCGAGGAGAGGAGCTTGGAACCAAAGCGCACCACAAATAGTGAAAACGATCAAACATTAAAAACCTTTACATTTATTAAATGTATTTTTCATGCAAAATTTAGAGTTGAACCAGCACTTGGCAGGAGACCAGGGTCGTCAGGAATTTATGCGAGATTTAGAATAAAGGCTCTTATTTTGAAAGGTTTTCTCCGGAACTTGTGTTTTATTATCCCTTATCGGCTTGTTTTCACTGAACGCTGTAGGCTGACGTTAGATTTACAGGCATGATGAGGAGAAATAACATATTACACTAAGAAGCTATTTTGAGCCACATTATTTACAGGCATGATGAGGAGAAATAACATATTACACTAAGAAGCTATTTTGAGCCACATTATTTAAAAAAAAACATTAGTTTTTAGTTTTATTTATGTATTTATTTATTTTTCACAAAGATTTTATTTTGACGATACCAGGATCTGATTTGTGACCAAGAAGCGTTCTTGTTTAAAAGAAAAAAAGAAAAAAGAAGAAGCGATTTTATGATTTTAAAATAGTACTCCTTTGGTCTCTGGGATGAATTTAGTGTGAAACCAATGGTGCATCGACGGCTCCTGGCTTCTTTCAGGCTGAATAGTTAGAGCTGAGACGACACCCGGACTGCTCCGGTAAGCAACCTGTTCATCTCCGGAGGATTAACCGTTAGACATCATGTTAGCTCTTTAGCCTCAGCTACTGACTGTCATTTAGCATCGATGCTCATAAGCTAGCAGCTAGCATAACTCTCTGGAACCTGTCATCACGGTAACTGGGTCATTATGCTGCTATATTAAACTATTATTGTGCCAGATACCGAGATGTTTAAAAAATATATCGCTAGCTTCTGTGCAGTTGAAGCGCTGATAGAATTTGATTTGGATTGATGGATTTTATCAAATTAATAACTAGCAGACAGTTATTATTACTGCAACCATGTTTTGGGTATTTGTGTCCAGTGATGATGAGGTGAGTCGGGAGATTTTGACTTCTAGCGATGCTCAGCCTAACCGTAACCCAGCATCAACAGCTGACTTTGGCTTTCAATAACAATAAATACTATTAAAATAAAATCTTGTCATTAATTATACTATTTGTTATTGCTTTTACACTTTAGTCACGAAAAGTGCTGCTTTTCTATTTTTACAAAAAATATTTGTCAATGTGAAAACTCATTTCTACAAAATAAAGACAATTAAAAATGTATTTAACATAAAATAAGCAATTGCATAAATATGCACCCAACCTATAAAGAGGTTGACATCACCAGAAACACTTCATCCCCACTGTGAAGCATAGTTATGGCAGCATCATGATGCAGTGATGTTTTCCAGCAGCAGGTCCTGTAAGGTATATATATTTTTTAGATTCACCAATTAGTGCATGCATAACAAACATTACAGACTAACAAACAGAGGTATTTATCTACAAAAAAAAATCAAAAGAACCCATTAGATAACAGAGCAAATAACAACAAATCTAAAATAAACAAACAAGAAATGAGGTACACAATAAAATGGACAAGACAAAAAAAGAACATAAGGAAGTGGTGTCACAACAGAAATTTAATCAGTATATGTGGGGTAGGATACTTTTTTTCTTGGCAGTTATTTTCTGATTATTATTATTATTTTCCTTTAGGTAGAAATGAAAAGAGTTGGAGGCAAAAAAAATAAATAAATAACATGCCAGAACAAGGAATAAATAAGTGAACAAATGAATGTAAGTAAATAACACATTTTGCAATCATATCATATTAGTAAGAATAAAAACTAATTTCAATGCCGGTGAGTTGATGTCACTGCAGAGTAAAAGACAAAGGGAGGAGATGACTTCAACAAAATGTAGGAGAATCCTTGGGGACAGTTTGTTTCTGTCTTCTACAAAACTATGTGAAGTCCACATTAAAAGTGATAATGTGGACTTTTGTGTTCCTACCACAGAACCTGAGCTCTTTTCAGTCTTTGAACTGATCGTAATCAAATTATTCTCCAGTCAAATGTGAGGCCGTCTGCCTGTCAGCAGGCAAACTGTCAAACTGGGTCACAGCAGCAAATCCTCAACTAAATGGCTGAAAAAAGTGATTCCAACTCCAATTAAAGCCCAGAATTTATCCTAATTACAAAGATCTCTGCAGACAAACCGCCCTGAACCAAAGCAACACCGTAAAGAAGAATATATTGAAGTTTCTCCAAAGATTTATGACGCTGAAATGAGTGATGCTGCTAAAGTTTGTAGCACAAGTTGAGTCTTAGTTTTTCCACACACTTTTTAAATGTTGATAAAGATTATTACTAGAAAATTTCTGAAGAAATTTAAACGGGGCCTGCCAAAGCGCGCGCGTCGGTCTGGACCCGGTGTTCCGACGCTGAAAGTTAGCGTCGACGCCATAGAAAGCTGCAGCGCGATCGACGGCATGAGGAGAATCGCGAGAACTTCAACTGACACGGACTTGCATGTTAAAATGAGCGCATGAGCTAAAATTTGTTTTCTTCACTTATTGTCCGCTCGTCTCACCCTCCGTTCTCTACCTTCACGGTGTGCTGTCCTTCTTCCTCACTCCTCCTTCTCTCTCAACCAATCACGAGACACGCACCCGACGGACTGTCTGAGCTGTTGTGCTGATCGTTCGGTTGCTATGGTATTTAATTGTCAGTCATGAACCGGCAGCTGTGATGACTCATCCAATCTGTCCCCTTACACAACAATGGCAAAAAGCGGTTTTTGCTTTTTTTTTGTCGCCATATTAACTCAGAATCCCACCAGAAGTAAAAGCTCCAATGCTGTGATCAAGCCGCACGTTTTGATACCACTTTTGTAGGGGTCCATTCAGCGGTTCCAGCCGCATTAACGGTAATAGGTGCATAACAATAGGTTCCTGCCGTTGCTTTGCATGGCAGGCCCCAAATATCATATTAGGCTAAGGTAATGACCATATTAACCTGTATTTAAACGTAGAGTATCTTCTTTGTAGAAACGTTAAATAAAGGCTGATTGCTGATTGTTTTTCAGCTTTCCCAGCAGCAATGGACAACGCTCACACTAAAACGGTGGAAGAGGTTTTGGGTTTCTTCAGTGTCAATGAATCCACAGGTCTGAGCTGTGAGCAGCTGAGGAAGAACAGAGAGAAGTGGGGACCCAACGGTAAATATTTATTTATGCATTTGCAAAGAAACAGAACCAAAATTCCTCATAGCTTTTATGTAACAAAATTTACCACCTTGTAACATAATTGAACAAAACTAATGTTTGTATTATTATTATTATTTTTTTTAAAGTCATGTTAACTTTTTGAAACATACAACCAAGCCTGATGCAATAAATCCACTAATCTTATTTACATAGTGCATTTTTTTGTTTTGGTTATTTAAAAATATATTCCAGTTCCAGTGTTAAGTGTCCTTTACAAAATTAAAGTTTATTAATCTTTGTTGTATTATTATGCCATGATCACAATGTTACCTCAAAATGGTCTCAAAACAACAACATTATCATTTATCACAATCATTTCTGGGACAATTTATCAGCCAGAAAATTTGTTATAATGACAGGATTACGGTATATACAACACTAAATTTCCCTGCAAACTATTCTTTGTAAATTCTGTTTTAATGCCTGTTTTCATGGTGCATCGTTGATGTTTTTCTGTTTTTTAACTTACAGAATTGCCTGCAGAAGAAGGTAATCTAACATACGTTGTATATTTTTACAGTCATACATTGTGTGTTATTATGTTAACTCTGCTTACTGTGCTGTTATTTCTTTATTCTCCCTCTGCAGGAAAGTCACTTTGGGGGCTGGTCCTGGAACAGTTTGAAGATCTGCTGGTTCGAATCCTGCTGCTGGCTGCTTGCATTTCTTTTGTAAGGAAATACAACCACAGCCTTGTTTGTCTTTTCAAGAAGAACTAATCAGTCATATTTAAACAGAGCAACTGTGTATGTTTAGTATTTCTGTTTGAAATATAATGTGTATTAGTTGAGTTTTGCAGCATGAACACAGTGATAGTAAAATGCCTGAAATGTAAGGTTTGTTTTGAGCGTCAGGGTTGGAGTTACATGCTAATTATCCATGTCCATATCCGGCCTTTTAAGGTTCCTGACGCCACCTTCAGTTATTTAGGAACATTTGGTGAGTCACGGAGTCAAATTCTTCAGATAAATCCATGCATAAATAAAACCCAGTCACTCTAAAGTGAAGTAAAGCAGCATTCTACATGAACAAAGGAGTTTCTGCAGAACAGACTCTATTCTTCAGCACAGGATTGAAAACTTGCAAATGTTCTTATTAGGGCTACAGGCAATGATTATTTTAGTAATCGATTACTCTGTATATTTATTAATCTGATAAAATAATTGGCAAATTCTGCAAATTTTTCATTTAGCCACTTGTGCTTATTTTTGACAATATTGGAAATCTATAAAAATGCAAACAATCAAATTATTCAGATCATTTTATGAATAAGAAAGTAAACATTGATGTCCTAAAATGCAATAACACAATATTCTTTTAGTGTATGCTTGATTATTTGTAGCAAAGAAAATAGTTCAGGCCTGTTTTTCTTATCAATAAAACATATGGATTATCTGTTGATTATTGTTTTTTAGATTATCTGATCAATAATTGGATAGAACTATTGAGGAGTTCCAGGTAGAACACATTTGCACAAAAAGACATTAATCTTAAATCTAAATGCACATATATTTGATCAGTTTGGTTTAATTACTGCTCTGAATATGTTGTTCTTTCAGTCTACAGACTACATTTAACATTTGATCGATTACTAAATTATTTGACAGTTATTTCAATAACATATTCATAATGATTGATCAGATTAATCTCTAGTTCTCAGAATACATAATCCTTAACAAACCATTTTATTATTTGTTTTATTGCTCATTTCTCACTTGACTAGTTACACTTTAAACATAAGGTTTATTTTACCCTTTGATTCTAAACGTGAGGAGTTTCCTACAGCACATGAACTCTGACCTTTCTCTCTGCCCTGTTGTGTAGACCCTGGCGTGGTTTGAAGAAGGGGAGGGAACCATCACGGCGTTCGTTGAACCCTTCGTCATCCTCCTCATCCTGATTGCTAACGCTATCGTTGGCGTGTGGCAGGTGATATATAAAATTTATCCAAATTACTCTGTAAGCAACAGCTCTCATGATACTGAAAACATTTTGTTTTCTGAAACAGCAGAAAAATAAAACCAATTACAGTGTGAAATCATTTAAAACTCATTAAAAATATAGATACCATCCTTCATGTTTACTGCTTTACTTTTTCAGGAGCGTGAGACTAAAAAACGAAGTGAAGCAGCTTCTCCAACATTTTTGTTAATATTTGATCTACAATAGAGGCTAAAGTGAACACCTACATGATGTAATCTAACTTTTAATAATAATATTTACCTCACAAAACCTTTCTTCCTCAATTCTTATATTGTAGGTTATCCTGCTCTGCAGGAAGATTTATCTATGCAAAAAATACGATATTAATCAATCTTATGCTAATAATATTATTGGAGGATGTTTGAATTCATTGTCAGGTTTATTTTCATACTGCAATCTTATCATCCAAATCTTACTTTTTTCTTTTATGGTGTTCTAATAAAAATCATGTTAAAAGTAAGAACATTAATGTTCTTTGCATTGAAATTTCTTAATAATTTATTAGTACAGTTTACAAAGTAGACAAGTAAATTAGGAATGCTTAATGTTCTCATATATCTGGTCAAAATAAAAGAGGAAGAAGAAGATCAAGAAAACTCAATGTTGAGAACCTTAAGCTAAAGTTTTACCTGGAGAAAAACTAAAGAAAAGACTGAACTGGAGGAAACGTTTTGTTCTTCAGTCACATCTTCAGTTTGTTTTTTATGGAAACTAAGATCCCTAAACTACATGCACCAGTAGAAAACTAAGATATTTGTTGTGTCCATCAGGAAAGAAATGCAGAGAACGCCATTGAAGCTTTGAAGGAGTACGAGCCTGAAATGGGAAAAGTTTACAGGCAGGACAAGAAAAGTGTCCAGAGAGTCCGAGCCAGAGACATCGTTCCTGGAGACATCGTTGAAGTTGCTGGTAAGAAAAGCCAAAACATCAAGCATGGAGTCAGTTACAGAGAGAGTTCACCAGGAACAGTTAGCATGGTGACCTATACTGTTTTCCATCAGATTAATCTGTTTTTATAGCAGAAACAATCAATTAAAGCTGTACGATTTTACACACCTTCAGTCCTTGATATTAGGAATGCGCTGTTCCACTGAGGTTTAGTACCGACCGATTCTGATCTGACACAGAAAAACAGCCATGACTTGACTTAAAATGTTTCTATTTAAAAAAAAAAAACAACACAGACATAAATGTACTGAATTACAAATTTGATCAGATAACTAATAAATTATCCGATCAACTGATCAGACATGTAAAAACAGAATCAGAATTTTTTCTGTATTGTTGTTGTGCGAGAAAGCGCAACACAATTTAAAAAATAGCAACTCTCCAACGCACTGAAAATTTTTTTTAAATAAAAGCAGTAAATACAGTAGAAACAACCAGGATGTTCAGGAAATGGATGAATTCAAGGTGTTCGTGGCAGCAACAGCTCTCTATTAGAAACAGTTTTTTACTTTGTTTGTTCTTGTCTTGATTTCACTGAAACGCCTCCTGGAGGTTAAGCAACAACACAACTTTAATTTATTCATTTAATGCAATTAGGAGCATAATATCCAACATAAAGTTAATAATTAAGAAACTGACAAAAACAAAACGTTGTCTACGTTGGTCATTCATGTAAAAAACAAATTGCAACAAACTTTCTTTCAAATGGTTCAGAAAGAGCAACTAGGAATGCTAAATAAAATGTAGAATAAGTAATAAAGCATGACGTCACTAATCCTCAATCTAGATTTTTTTCCAATGTAGGGACCAATACAGATAATAAATATCAATAAACATGGAATCTGTTTCGACACTCACACGTTCTCTGTACAGGCTTAGCTTTTTCACTTCTTCGTTTAGTTATTCCTGGAAAACGTCTGTCTGCACGTTTCTAGGCTCGTCTTTGGCTGATATCGCCATGGAAACTCGGCAAGAGGAATAACCAGCCTGGATGAAACGTGTGAAGTCAAGTTCTCTGGAGAATCGAGTCGATGTTTCTGCAGTCTGACCTGGGAGAAATTAGACCGGGGGTGTCCAAACCTGTGGGCCAAAATTAGTTGAGGGCCAAAAACATATATAATTTCTAAACCGATTTAAAAGCAAATTTTAGCTGCTCAACAATAAACCAACCATACAATGATTAAGAAAAAGTGTTTAGACATTTTTTAAGAATGGGTGTGTAAGATGATTTTTGCATTATTAGCAGAAAGGGATCCAATTTCTCAGATATAAAAACAGGACTATGTCACTTTTTTAAGGAAATTTTGATGTACTTTGCCATGTTTAATAAATTAATTTAAAGCAGATTTAAGTCACTAACCAAACAGAATGAAGAAAATGTGATTTAAAACAAATTAATACTTTCTATTGCATTAAACATTTTTCCATTTTAGGAACATTTGAATTTGTCTGTAAAACTCAATAACAGAAAGTCTCCATCTGCATCAAGTGCAAACGTGTGTAATTTATGACATGTAGTTGGAGGGCCACATAAAATGAATCCAGGGGCCACATAAGGCCCCCGGGCTGCTCTTTGAAGTCCCCTGTGTGAGACGGCCTTCTGGTTCGTCATGAATCCGATCGGACTGGAACTGCTTTGGTCAGAGGGGATTGAAAGTTGCTGTGGGCCTGGCTGCTGGTCTTTCCCATCAGTTGCTGAACATTTCTGTTTTTAGAGCGGCCGTTGCATTTTGGAGAGATGATCATCCCGCTGACCTGCTGTCTTTTTTAAACATTAACGGGTAATGAGAGCCATGTGAAAATATTTTCCATTTAGGCAAACAGAGAGCGGTCAGTTTGTTTCCATTTTTACACTCAGCTCTGCTCCGAACACTGGGAGCTTTTCTGAATTGAGATTCCACAGTTCTGGGTCTCTCCCTTATACAGAGACAATAAATATTTGTGTGTGTGTGTGTGCGTGTGTGTGTGTGTGTGTGGGTTCTTTGCAGTTTATCTGTTTATTTTAAGAGCATGGGAACCCGGCAACACAAAACAGTCTGAGTTTAGAGTGACTCATTATGGCATTTTTCTTTATTTCTCATCAAACATCCTGTATATGTTCCCTATTTAAGTTTGACTTTGCATTTTGTTTTAATGACCAGGATGTGTTGTGGCTCTCAGAACACAGGGTTTGATAAATGACGTTAAATCTTAAGCAGCCATTCGTTATTAAAGTGATAATACGCCCTAAAGCAGGAGTTCAGAATAGGCAAAACTGAGCAGATAAAATCTCATTATCTAGTAATGATTTTGTGCAAAAAATGTAATAAGCATGTTTGGTATCGACCTCTCCTAACCTGTTTAAGGAAGCGAAACAGGTCACCTTTCAGATACTGTGTTAAATGAGGCCTGCTGCTTAATGCCTTAATTGTGTAAATATTTTTCTGTTCTTTCTGTCTCCCTTGAACCTCCAGTCGGTGACAAAGTTCCTGCTGACATCAGGTTAACGTCCATTTGCTCCACCACGCTCAGAGTGGACCAGTCCATTCTGACAGGAGAGTCCGTCTCCATCATTAAACACACTGATCCGGTACCAGACCCCAGAGCAGTCAATCAGGACAAGAAGAACATGCTGTTCTCTGTGAGTCGCCAACATCTCAACATGCCTCTTTTTGACAATAACAAAAAAAAAATTGTTGATTCATTCAATGCCCTTATTGGAACATAAAACTAAGTAACTTAAAATCCATTTTTTTATTTATTTATCTCTCCTGAGAAACTGTAAATGTGCTGTTATTTGATGATGGGTAAACAGAAAGATGATGGAAATGTTTATGAGCTTGATTAATTGTAACGTTTTTGAAACCAGGAGACACTAACATGAAACCATCACAGCGACTTACTGTTTTCAATTGAAGGTTGTTTTTTTAGAACTGACTGGTGACACAAATACACAACAGCTTGTTGGGGCCGTTGCAGATAAAAAATAGGAGTACACTTAGATTTTATTAGAAAAACGTTTATGAGAAAAACACAAAAAAATTTTGAGATGAATTTCAGAAAATTTTCTAGAAAAAAAGGGGACATTTTTGAGTTTCAGAAGTTAAAAATTTTAGACTTTTTAAACTTGAAAATTTCTAGAAGTGGATTTATTTTTACTTATAAAACTGTAGGAAAAATTTGGAAAATTTAAGAGATTAATCTCAAAATTTGTGAGATTGTTTTAGAAAATCTTTGACTTTTCAAGTTCAGAAATGTAAAAAAAAAAAAAAATTCTATAAAATCTCTGACATAAAAGTTTTTTGGCGAATATTCTGGCTCTGATACGCCGTCGTACAAACCTGTATTTTTAAAGAGAGAATAATTTTTTAAATCTGTTTTTAATAGTATTTGCCGATACTGCGAGTCTTTTAATCCAAATTGTTTTGGCATCCATCCGTGTGCGTGGGAGTGCTGAAATATCAGCCATCTTTGTGAAAGCAGAGTGGGGGGGGGGCATCAGCAGGGCAGGTTTGAGCTTTACGATCTTCAATAGATGCTAAAGGTCAAAGAGCAGCAGCTCTGATGTTTTATTCAGCAACATTTCTCTGGCAGGCTGCAGGCCTCCATGCTGCCACATTCTGGTTGTGTTGTGGAGGATTTATTGATTTGGTGTCAGCCATGCAGTGGCTGTATATCAAAAATACATGAAAAAAGAGAAAAGGCCCGGCCCATGAGAGATTCGGTTGGCAGTCTTAGTGTGGCCTCGTTTCGTTCTGCTTCTTGACTTTTATTACCTTTTTTTGCTCTCTGCACTCGTTAGCTGATGTAACTGGGGCTGAAACTGACAATTATTTTTGTTATCTATTAATCTATTGGCTGTTCTGATGATTAATCGGTCACATTATGTAGACTTTTCATTTTGTAGAATATTAAAAATCCAGTAAAAGATAAAACTAATAATTTAATTCCTTCTTTAAATAAATAAAAAACATGTATTGCTTAAAATGCAATAACATTTCTTTTGTAGTAAAGGATCCATCTGTTGCTACAGAAAAACAAGCAACATGTGAACTGCTCAACTTAATATCAATACTCTGTAGTACTGATCTGTTGATTATTCTTTTTTTTAATAACTGCAAAAAGTGTTTAGTAGGGGATGTTTGTAAAATTTGAACCAGGTGAATCCAGATCTGTTCCACATGACAAGTTCTGGATGGAAGATATTTACAGATAAAAGGTTTTTTTAAAAATATTAAATGCAGAATCTATACATGTATTGTAACCTTTTGGCTGAGTCATGTTTGCTCTGAAAATGTTGTTCTTTCAGCGACGGACCTTTTTCTGAGTCAGTTTACTTCATTTAACGATTAATCGATAACTAAATTCGCTGGCAATTATTTGCACAATCGATTCATCACGACGAATCTGATTAATCGCTTCTGCCCTAGACGTAACTTTCAGTTCAATTACATTCTGGTTTTTCCATCAAGGGTACAAACATCGCGGCGGGTCGGGCCATCGGGGTCGCCGTGGCAACTGGGGTGCAGACAGAGATCGGGAAAATCCGGGATGAGATGGCCTCCACCGACCCTGAAAGAACCCCTCTGCAGCAGAAGCTGGACCAGTTTGGGGAACAACTGTCAAAGGTAAAATCCTTTTGCTGTTGAGATTTTAACGCTACGCTGGGGAAAATGTAGCGTAACGACACATCCGTCTTTCTTCCTGTGTGCTGCGATCTGCAGGTCATCAGCGTCATTTGTGTGGCTGTGTGGGCCATTAACGTCGGACACTTCAGCGACCCGGTTCACGGAGGCAGCTGGCTCAGAGGAGCTATTTACTATTTCAAGATTGCTGTCGCGTTGGCTGTAGCTGCCATTCCAGAAGGCAAAGTCACAAAAAATAACCTTGGTTTTAAACTTACACACAATGTTTTTACTGTTCCTGCCTTACTGCTGGAGTTATTTTCATGCTTTTGCATGAACACTGAGCAGGCACGAGATAAAAAACTAGGCCAGAACCCAGTGACCCACCTTCTTTGAGAATGACGCATAAAACTGCTTCATTTAGATCTGAACTACAAACTGGGCATGAAGCGGGTCACTTTTTTTCATTCACAGGCCTTCCAGCTGTCATCACTACATGCCTGGCGCTAGGTACTCGAAGGATGGCCAGGAAAAATGCCATTGTCCGCAGCCTGCCGTCAGTGGAGACGCTGGGATGCACCTCTGTTATATGCTCAGACAAAACAGGAACTCTGACTACCAACCAGATGTCTGTGTGCAGGGTAAGCTGTGGGAGAAAATGACTTTCACCCCAGATTTACCTTTTCTGGAACAAACTTTTTCTAGTCACTAATGAAAAAGAAATTATTTGTCTTAATTGTAAATTAACACAAATCTAGTTCAATTAGTAAATGGTATTCATCAGTTTCAAAAGGTGTGGTTGGTGTCTGATAGTCAAACATTGGTTCTGCTAACTCTGAAGCACTCATCATAAAACTTGGTCCTGCTAATGCTAACATGCTAATCATAAACACTTGTTCCACTAAAGTGCTAATCATAAATAGTAGCTTTGGTAACACTAAGGCATAAATCACATATATTTGTTCCACAAACATTAGCAATTTAATGTTCATGATTAAAGTGCTAATCTTAAACAATAGTTCTTCTACTGCTAAAACAAAACACCAACATGGTATTTTGCTAAAGCGCTAACTTCAATTCAAATTATAAGATTACAACTCAAATGGTTGTAAAGCTGCCCTGCGACAGACTGGCGACCTGTCCAGGGTGACCCCGCCTCTCGCCCGGAACGTTAGCTGGGGATTGGCACCAGCAACCCTCCCAACCCCATTAGAAACAAAGGGTGTATAGAAAATGGATGGATGGATGGATGGTTGTAAAGCTTAAATAGTTGTAAATATTGTCATTATTTTGTAGAAATCTGTTTTCACTTTGACTTTAAATGATTTTTGTAATGATTTTGGTCTCTAAAGTGCTAAATTTTGTTGCTTGTTATTGATTTGTTAAAGTAATCTAAAATGTAAAACATTCAGACACTGTAACATTAAAACTATATTCTCTCACTGCATCATTATAAACTAAAGTTCATCAAATGCAGTGTTGAAAATGTCCATCCAAAGACGATCACTAAGCGTTTAATCCAACTGTTTTTGTTCTTTTTAGCTCAGGAATCATGAGTCCAGTGTGGAAACAAAATTATAATTTTTTTAACATTTCCATAAAATGCCATCTGATTTAGATACGTTCTTCTAATGTGACTGAACTAATAAACTACTCTGATGTCTGTTCTGTGCATGTAATTAGATGTTTATAGTAGAGAGTGCATCAGAGGAGCGTTGCAGCCTGAACGAGTTCACTGTGACTGGATCTACTTATGCCCCTGAGGGGGAAGTGTGAGTGTTTTTAACCTTTAACTCTTTCATTAACTAGTGAATGTTGAGTCTGTAATTAATGAAATAACACTTCCTTGTTTTTTACCCTCCTTGTTATTCATCTTTATTTTGTCTTTAATTGGTTTTTCTCCTCGTCTCTGCAGATACAAGGACGACTCAGTGGTGAAATGCAGTCAGTATGATGGCCTAGTGGAGATGGCCACCATCTGTGCTCTGTGCAATGACTCATCCCTAGACTACAGTGAGGTAAGCAATGCTAACATGACTATGAAAACAGCTCCTGCCATCAACAAACAGTCAGTTAAAGCCTGTTTCTGCTTCTCGTCCTGGGCTCCAGGCAAAGGGTGTGTATGAGAAAGTTGGTGAGGCGACAGAGACTGCCCTCTGCTGTCTGGTGGAGAAAATGAACGTGTTTGATGTGGATCTCAAAGGACTGAGCCGTGCTGAGAGAGCCACAGCCTGTTGTTCTGTAAGTGTGTGAAGCTCTGACAGATCAATATTTACACCTGAACAGAAAAGCATAAAAGAAGAGAGAGAGAGAAGCCTGTGTCGTCTGTTTATTTCAGACCAGAGCTCTTATGTCTGAAGTTAAAGGTGACCTATTATGCTTCCTTAAACGGGTTAGGATAGTCCTACAGAAAACATGTTCATTAGACATTTTGCACAAAGCATTCTCAGATGATAACATTTTAGTCTGCTCAGTTCTGCCTTTCAGAATGAGCTTTTTTTAGGCTGTCTTGTCACTTTACATCCAAATAAGCTCCTGTTGGCCACACCCACCAACTCAACGTTTGCACTCGTACTTGAAAATGGCTGCAAACAAATGCGTAACTACCGTACATCTTTGAAAAGCAGAAGTAGAGCCTTCTGGACAATCAACTTCAATGCAGAAAGTAGTTTTTGGATGATAAGTCAACAACAAAACACTTGTCTTTTTCAGCAGCCATTGTATGATGGTAAAACCAGCAGACCAAATGAGCTGAAGCTAAGCTATGGTTGCTAGGTAACGGCGAATGCTCAGTCAAATGTGACTCAACAACTGGGAGGTTTTTGACGCACCTCGTTTTTCAGGCATCAAAAAACATAAACTTATTGCCAAAAATCTACCAGGTCGATTTTTAAGCGCTTGTTTTTCTGAGCAGTTGAGAAAAATTACAAAATGTGACTTTTGCATCAAAAGTCCTGTTTAACCTCTGAAAAATACCTGTGTCTCAATTGGTTGGTTAAATTGGTTTTAATCGTAACTCTTCTGCACTAATGAACACACGAAACCCTCTTACCTAAGGGGAATTTGGAGAGACCAGTTAATCCAGCAGTCATGATGTTGGACCTGGAGAAAACTCACGTTTGCACAGGGAGAACTTTCATTTTATACCACAAGAATATAAAGTCTGAAAAATAATTTTTTTTTCTCCATGTTGTTTGTTCAGTGAGAGCATTTTTTTCCATTCTTTCTCTCTTTATGACTTCCTTCCAGGTGATTAAACAGCTGATGAAGAAGGAGTTGACACTGGAGTTTTCCAGAGACAGGAAGTCCATGTCTGTTTTCTGCTTCTCCAACAAACACGCCCAGTCTGCCTCCGGAGCCAAGATGTTTGTAAAGGTCAGCGACACCGCAAGGATTTTAGCTTCTAGTGCCAATATGTCAACACAACTGAAATAAGACAAAACTAATTTACTCTGTAAGATTTAGTATTTTTGCAGCGCGTCTGCCGCCCGTAAAGACGCGGACATGTTCGTCTCATTTCCTCAGGGCGCTCCAGAGAGCCTGCTGGAGCGCTGCAACCACGTCCGTGTCAGCGGTTCCGGTCGTGTTCCTCTGAGCCCGGCTGTTCGAGAGCAGCTCCAGTCCACCATACGGGGCTGGGGTTCTGGACGGGACATGCTGCGCTGCCTCGCCATGGCAACCAGGGACTCGCCGCCGGAAATTCGCTCCCTCAACCTGGAGAACACGGCAACCTTCGCTGACTATGAGGTTCTGATAATATTCTAGACCAGAGTCCAAACTTTTTGTCAAGTCAGCTCAAAGCTGCAATATTAACAACAATCTAGATTTTTAAAAACTAGAATCACCAAAATGTTGTTGTGATAAACTGAACATGAACTATTTTTATTATACAGAAAATAATAATCCAATTTATATGATCCAATAAATATTATTATATAAATATACAATAATATATACATGATATTTTTTTATTATTTTTTTTTTCCACTATTACATTTTCTGTTTATTCCGCAGCAATCAAAGCAGAATTAAATTAAGTAAATTTAATTTAAAGTTGTAGTTTTGTCCTAATTTATTTAACTTATTCTTGAACTGTGGTCTGAGGGCGTCGCAGAAAAATCAGTCCACGGGCCACAAATGGCCCACAGACCCCACTTTGAACACCCATGGTCTTGATTGCACCCTGGATCTATTTTTTTTAAATAGATCCAGAGTGCTGTATGATCCTACACGTTATGTTAAAAGTCCTTCTGTTTGTGACGCCACCTCAGTCGGACCTGACCTTTGTGGGCTGTGTGGGGATGCTGGACCCCCCGAGGCAGGAGGTCCGCGGAGCTGTTCAGATGTGTCGACAGGCCGGCATACGGGTCATCATGATCACAGGTTAGTGTGCAGATTTACACAGTTGCTACAAAAGTATTTAGCGAAACGGCAAGAACCAGAACAGCCACGTATAACGTTACAAATACTAATCAGTTTGGATCTCAAAACCTTAAGCTGTCTGATACAAAGCTGTATTTTGAAGGGTACATTCACACCAGGCCTGTTTGGTCCACTTTAATCAAACTCCAGCTCATTTGCTCCGGTTCTTTTGGGGAGGTGTGAATGTTTGAGCAAACTCTGATCCAAACAGACTTCGGTTTCGGTTTGGCTGAAGTGAACTCTGGTGCAATTTGAATGCAAATGTTATCGCCAAGTGGACCGGAGGCCGACCCAAAAGCAGGAACTGAGCTATGGCGCAAAGCATTCTGGGTAAATAAAACCAAAACAAAGGTCCTAACATCTAACTGTTGTCACTCCGTTTCTTGTCGTCATGCAGGGGACAACAAGGGGACGGCGCTGTCCATCTGCAGGCGAGTGGGCATCATCACCGAGCAGGAGGAGGAGCAGGAGGGCGTGGGAGGATACGGCGGCCTGACGGGCCGAGAGTTCGATGAGTTGTCCCCTGACCTTCAGCGCCAGGTCTGCCGGACGGCGCGGTGCTTCGCCCGGGTGGAGCCGGCCCACAAAAGCCGCATCGTGGAATATCTGCAGAGCCTGAACGACATCACTGCCATGGTGAGAGCAAATGTTTCAGTGTTGACAAAATGATGTTGTTTTATCACATGAGCTCACTTTTAAGCCTGGACAGTCCAAATTAGAGACCAGAGTGGCCAATATCTCTCTAAACTGTCATTTAAAAATATTCATCATCAAACTGGAAACTATTGAGCTCATTTTAATTTATCATGTAATTAATTGATTAATTGCAACAGTCTTACTATTTTTGATGCATAAACAAGTTTTTTTTCATTTTGGACTTAAACATTTAAGTTATTGAGATCTAAATTTATATGTTTGCATATCTTCAAAAGGTGGTAAAAGTAGCAAGGGACTTGATTGCATTTTTTAATCGAGTTAATTGCCTGATCTTTAAATAATCAGAATATAATCACATTGTAACAGAACACAAAAGAAGAAACATTTCCAATTCAAAACAATTTTTTGCTGCTAAATTATTAAATAAATAAACATGTCAACTTTAATGAAAAGGAAATTTTGTTTTGATGATAATCCATTTTATTCATAGTTTAAAATTTAAGTTTTTGATCTTTGAGAGAACAAACTTGCACTAGCAACAATATTATTGTTTATCGCAATAATTTCTGAGACAATTTATCACCCAGCAGTGCATTTTGGGATTGTCTCTCCATTTTTCTGTCCCTCCTCTCTGATTGGCTCAGACGGGGGATGGAGTCAACGACGCGCCGGCTCTGAAGAAGGCGGAGATCGGCATCGCGATGGGCAGCGGCACGGCCGTAGCCAAGTCGGCCGCGGAGATGATCCTAGCCGACGATAACTTCTCCACCATCGTGGCGGCGGTGGAGGAAGGCCGAGCCATTTACAACAACATGAAGCAGTTCATCCGATACCTCATATCGTCCAACATCGGAGAAGTCGTCTGGTTAGTGCGTCTTTCTCTCACTGTGGTCTGTGGGCTCCCCCTAGTGATCCACAAGGTACTGCGCAAAGTCGAGTGTTTATTTGCTGTGACGTCGCATTCAGCTGGTTTAAAAAATTATAATGAACCTGGGTCACTCAAAACTAAATCTGAGATACCAGTGGAAAGAAAACAACACCAGGACTAATTATATGATCAGAGGAAGTCAAGTCACGCCTGCTGATGGTTTTGATGTGTCGTTTGATTCTTTTGAACAGTTCTTTTAGTGAGACCTGTTCTTTATTTTTAACAAATTTGCTTGCTTATAATGCTCTGCTTGCCTGTCAACAGCTATTATTTTTATTTAATTAAAAGTGATTTAATCGACCAATAAATACAATAGGTAGAAATTGGTGGATAATTTTTGCATTTAATAGTGAAGAAGATTTTTGTTTTTGCCAAAGCGACTCAAGGCTATTTTTCTTTTATTGTGTTTTAAGTTACAAATATCCCTAAAATGTCAATAACGCACACAACACAACTTCTTTGTGATTTTCAAGTGTTTCATTAGAAAACTTAGAATCCAGAATCAGAATCTGTAAATAACTGAAAGCGTCTCGAGTTGTTCATGGTTTTTGTCACATTTGTGAAACAGCGCCACCTTTCTCTTTAAGATGAATAAAGAAAACAATCATAACTCAGTTAAGAGGCTAATATTTTCTTTTCAGGTTGTTTATGTAAGTCTGAGAAACATTGGATTAGTAGAACAAAACATTTCTCTGATTAGATAAATGAATTTTCTGTTTCTATTAAGCTAAGCTGTCTGTTTTCCTGCTCAGTATTTTCCTGGCCGCTGCACTGGGCATGCCCGAAGCGCTGATCCCGGTCCAGCTGCTGTGGGTCAACCTGGTCACCGACGGTTTCCCGGCAACAGCGCTGGGATTCAACCCGCCGGACTTGGACATCATGTCTCGTCCTCCGCGCTCTCCCAAAGAGCCGCTCATCTCCAGCTGGTTGTTCTGCCGCTACCTCATCATCGGATGTGAGTCACAGTGACACACACACAGTCTGAAATCTGACCTTGAAAATGCTTGAAAAGTCCTGGAATGTAACTAAAACTGTGTGAACTCTGTGTGTCATCTTATCATAGATCAGATCATCGTAATGATGATCTGACTTAAGGTTTTTATTTTTGTTTCCTGCAGGTTACGTGGGAGCCGCCACCGTCGGAGCTGCAGCCTGGTGGTTCATGGCGGCTCATGACGGCCCAAAACTTTCCTTCTACCAGCTGGTACCGCTCTAGTTTCACCCTAAAGTTCATAATTAAATGTCTCGTGTGTAAACATCTGGGATGTGTGGCAGAATAGTTAAGGTTCAGGATTTTAGAAATTAATCATGAGCAACAAAATGTGACACTTTTGACAAACAAATGGACAAACATCCTTTAAATGTCAAATTGAAAACTGATTTATGTAGAATAATAATAATTTTAATTTAAAATATGTAACTTAAAATAAAATATTCTCCCACTTCTAGTCAGTGGTTAGTAGTTAACACTTTTCCTTCATTCTTCCTGCTAAATTGTTTGAACTTGTGGGAATTAAACAGATTTTTCTGATTATTTTCACCAAAGAAATCAAATCTCCACTGACAAATGATTGTTTAACTGGTTAAGGTTTGCAAATTAAACCTTTTATTCTAAAAGGTTTAATTTTATTCTGTGACATCACAGAGATTTCCAAGTTAAAGGAAATCTCTGTGATATATTGGATTAATGTTAAATCAGAACAATCAAACCTATCTATATATTTATAATATAAACTTTCCCACTGTGTGTCAGTCCCATTACCTGCAGTGCAGTGAAGATCACGCCAAGTTTAGCGGTGTGCAGTGTTCGGTGTTCGAGTCGCCGTATCCCATGACGATGGCGCTGTCTGTGCTGGTTACCATAGAAATGTGCAACGCCTTGAACAGGTAAGACCTGACCACAGACACCTGGAAAAACCCCTGAAATTTCTGAGTTTCAAACGTCAAAACTTTGCAAGGAAGAAACGCTGACATTTTGAGATTAATCTAAAAAACTTGTAAATTAAAAACAAAAATTGATTTTTTAAAGTTTCCAAGTCTTTCTACAAACTTTCTAAGAATAATCAGAATTTTATTGGCAGATATTTACTCCCCTTTTTTTGTTTTCTATCTACAATTGTCCAAATACTCCGTTGTATCTGGAAGAGCTGCACAAAAAACCCCAAAAACAAACAAACCGAAAACTGGATGACAAAAGTCTTCAGTGCTTTTGTCTCAATTATCCCCTTATTTTGAAGGACAGTTTTGTTTACAGAGACTTCACAGTTCATTTTATTTATTGTTTTGTACATTTATTTTGAATTTTTAAAATATCGTACAGTTCCAGCGTTAAATGTCGCTCTTTGAAACTGTCTCCTTTACCGTAATATCACTTTAAAATGGTCTCAAAACAACGATATTATCGTTTATCACAGTAACATCTGGAACGATTAATCGTCCAGTAAAATTTGCTCTCATGCCGGGCCTCTGCAGCATCAACCTCTTCTTCCTCCAGTCTGTCAGAGAACCAGTCCCTGCTGAAAATGCCTCCGTGGTCCAACCCGTGGTTGGTGGGCGCCATCTGCCTCTCTATGGCGCTTCACTTCCTCATCCTGTACGTCGACCCACTGCCGGTAAGAACACGTCAGAATCGTTTGGTTCTGTTACTGCGTCTGTTCGGAGAACCTTCACGTTCTTCCATCCACAGATGATCTTCCAGATCCGGCCGCTGTCCTGGACTCAGTGGGTCGTGGTTCTGAAGCTGTCGCTGCCCGTCATCCTGATGGACGAGGCGCTCAAGTTCTTGGCCCGCAACTACATCGAGCCGGGAAACCAGGTCCAGATTTAACAGATCTATATTTTGACTCTTTTTTTGTTATTTGCCCGTTTTTATCAGAGTTAGAAAGTAACTAGTTACTTTTACTTGAGTAACGTTTTTTTAAAAGTTACTTCCAGGAGTATTTTTTACTATGCTGCACTTTTTACTTACTCTACTATTACTGGAGTAAAATTTCTGGATTTTCTATCCACTGAATGAAAAACCAAACATGTTTTAACCAAAAACTCACCAGACACATGCCTGCAGTTTCTGTTAAAGTTTCATAAGTTTTTTATTTTAACTGATTTGGAAAATTTTCTTTTTTGTTATTTATATGAATTATTATCTCTTTTGTCCTTAAAATACCAAAATTTCCACTTTACTTTATATTTTGGTCCGCTGACGATGTAATTTTTAACATTAAATAATAATTTAATGTTTGATTTGATTTGTTACTC
Organism: Gambusia affinis; assembly: GCF_019740435.1. Lineage (NCBI taxonomy): Eukaryota > Metazoa > Chordata > Actinopteri > Cyprinodontiformes > Poeciliidae > Gambusia > Gambusia affinis. The sequence goes on from NC_057871.1 coordinate 4,840,548, forward strand.
AGTAGTTGAGTATAATTTTTACCAAATACTTTACTCCTACCTGCTTAATTTCTTGTTCGGCTACTTTTTACATTTAATTGAGTTGAAAATATGTTGTATTCTAACTTGAGTCTTATTTTTGGGTTCTCTGCCCACCTCTGGTTTTATTGTCTCCTAAAGTCAGTGGAGGAGGAGGAGCTGCAGAGGTCATGGGTCGGCATGGGGCTGGTGGGTTCGATCCCGTCGAGGCTTCGCCACGTGGTGAAGGACGTCTCCTGGTTGTTCGTTCTCTTTTCGGCGCCGCTGGTGATCTGGATCTTCAGCCTGGATTCCGACATCAACAATATCTTCTGGGAGTGAAACCCGAACGGAAATCACGGAAGAGGAAAAGAAGAAGATGGACTTCTGGAAAAATTACTTTAAAACGTCAAGAAAAAACCCGAAGAAAATGGTTTCCTTTGTCATAAAGGTGCTTTGTGGAGATTTAAAACATTTTCTTTGAGCAAACAACCATTTCTTGATTCTTTTGAATTTTTTTTGTAACATAAAAACAGTGAGTTTTACATAAAATCTCTGGTTGAGTTAAACTAATCTAATCTAAGATAAGCTGCCGTATGTGTTTTATGATTCAATTCAATATTAAACCCGATATAAAAAAGAACAGCACTGCAAAAACACAAAGTCTTACCAAATATTTTTGGTTTAGTTTCCATCACAAATATTTTAGTACATTTGAAATTAGACAAAAATAACTCACAAGTAATTGTTCAGCAACATAAAGGAGTTTGTTCTAAGTCAATAATTCCTTAATATTGATGAATAACTACTAGTTCCACTGACAGATTATTTCACTTTATAACATGGGAAAATGTTTTGTTATAAATAAAATTATCTGCCAGTTGAACTAGAACTTTTTCACCGATATTAAGAAATTCTCCTATTTCTTGCTGAAAAATTGCTTGTAAGTTAATTTTGTTTTATTTCAAGTGTACTAAAGTATTTTTACTAGGAACAGGACTAAAACATCTTGGTATAATGTTGTTTTTATTGCTGTGATGTTCCTACAATGCTACACAGAGCACCTTTTAGAACCTGTTAAATTTACTAATGTATCTGCTGATCGTTCCTAATACTCACGTGTAACATCCGGACATTTTCTGAAACAGCTGATCTGAGACCGGTCCAGGAGGGGAAGCCCGGCCAGATTGTGCTAGATAATGTAATAAAACTCTGTGATTAAGGCTCCTAACATGAATTTTCTGTCTTGGGTTCCTCTTTTGTTCGTGTTTCGATTATTTCGATGCGTTTGAGGCAATAGTTGAGCAGAAGCTATTGATGGTTTCAGTTTATTGCCATGTTTTTGTCAAGATCTTCAGATTCTGACAAAATCCCAAAGAGAAATTAAATGTAGCTCATATTATTCAAGATTCTCTAAAGACTTGTTGTAGGACCTGGGACAGTCTCTTGCAGCAGTCTGTACTGCAGCGGTTCTGAAGAAGCCTCTGACTGAAGACTGTTTAATGAAATTGTTCACGAGTTTCTTGATTTTTATGAAGATTCCTTCAAGAACCAGTTTTCTTTTTCACGTTGTTGAGCCGTTTTAAATCCCAGCAGATGACGGCAGACGAACCGACTCTCTCAAAAAGTGACTCAGAAGATCTACATGATCAACCCGACAACTGCAGTCACACGAGTGTTTCTGCAGGTGACAACAGCTTGTTCTGTGTTGAAAGTCTGATGTTTACAGAGTGAAAATGAAGGATGCGAGGACAGCACCCTGTGGTACTCCTGAGCTGAAGACCAGCTGGTTAAACATCCTTCAGTCATTGATCCTGGTGATTTTTGTGGAATCCTTCATAACCAAATTATCAGGTTGAATTTTGGTTTAAAAACAAAAATCTCTGCAACAAATTCCAGAATGTCGAATGAAAATGCTTTAACTAATCTTAAATTTAATGTTTAAAATTGTTTTTTTTCAGGCTTGTTTATAAACTTTCTGTCTGTTTGATTTGATTTTGTTTTTATTTTTGTGTTTATCACATTTTCCACACTGAAATGAGCTTAAATATTGTTTATGATCCGTGTGAGTGTGACGACGGCTCACTAAATTATCTTTACATTTTCCAAATTTTTCAAGGTTTAAGCCAAACCCTTGTGTTAATAATAATAATAATAATAACCCATAATTCATGTTTAATTTTAATTTACCACTTTAAATTGTATTTGAGGCAAAAGAGAAATAGCACTTAATTGTTTTGAGCAGGAAGGCAATATTTTTCAATATTTATTTTTATTTATTTTGATCTGTATGATAAAAAATCTTGTTCTTTTTTTTTAGCTGGAAAGAGGAAAATTTAAATGTTACAGATCATTCTTTACTGACTTGTTTGATTTGAATAAAGATGAAACTGAAGAACTGAAATTTTTTTCTTATTTAGATCTTCCACCAGCATGCATAGAAAAACATTTTGTTGTCAATAAAGTGCTGAATGACGTCGTCGTTGTTTTAGATTATTTTACATTAAATCCAAATATGTTGAGCCACATTTCACTGTAGCCGTAACTCTAGTTCACTTCAATCAATATTAAGGATGAATTATTTTTAAATGTTATTCCAAACAGTCAAATTCAGGGGAGTTTTGGCTTTTTTCTCTTTTTTTTTTTTTTTTTTTTTGCTTTTTCTGGACAATTTTCTGGTTTTGGATTTTCTGCAGCTAGAAAAGTTTTTCCTCTTATATTTTTTTACTTTCAGTCAGTTATTATGATGCATAGCCATGGCATGCATAACGGTGGTTTTTATTTGTTTATTTTATCAGTCATTATGGGTAAAGATCGTATTCCCTACTGCAAGACTGACTGCCACCACAGATCTTTCCACTCCAACACACCTGGATGACATAAATAATGACAAAATTTAAAATTCCCTTTGGAATAAACTAAATATTTTCTAATTAAATTAAATCTTCACAACCCTCCTCAGGCTAAACAAAACTCTGGTAACTCTGCACTACAAAACCACAAAATCCTACCAAATATTTTAGTCTATTTTCTAGTGCAAACATCTTATCACACTTGAAACAAGAAAAAACTAATTTATGAGTAACTTTACAGGAAGAAATATTAGCTTGTTTTAAGTCAATATTTTATTAATATCTATGATAAGGTACAAATTCCAAATGTCTTGTTTTAAGTGAAATAATCAACTATTGGAATTAATACTTTTTTATATGAATATTAAGGAATTATTGACACGTTATTGTTCACATTGAACGGTCATGATGTGCATGTAATTTATTTTGTTCACTTCAAAAACACAAAATCTTACCAAATATTTTTATAGTTTCTAGCAAAAATATCTTAGCACGTTTGAAATAAGACAAAATTAACTTACAAGTAACTTTGCAGGGAGATATAGGAGCTGGTTTTAACTCAATATTTCCTTAATATTGATGAAAAAGTTATGAATATTATTCCAGTGGAACAAGACATGTTGACTTAAAATATGAAAAAAATTATGAAAGGTTCTAGTTACTGGCAGATCATTTATAACTTGTGTTTTCTAATTAATTTTAAGGAATTATTTACTTAAGACAATCTCACATCCTGATGAAAAGTTACATGTAAGTTAGTTTTGTCTTATTTCAAATGCACTGGTAAGCCCTTCATTTTCTTAAATTATTAATATTATTATTAAGTGACTTAAATCTGGGGAAATGATCCCAGTTTTAAAAAGAAGGCACTGGGTTTGTGTAGATAAACGTTGCCGTGCGTTTCTCAATAAGTGTTTGTTTATGTGATAAGGGGGTGGGCAGGTTAGTGTTTGCTCCATTTTTAGACCTGCCAGGGGTCAATGTGAGTGTTAATGTGCCAGCGTATGGAGCGGCCGCTCACAGCCAACGATATCTGAGCCTCGGCAGAAATTTCCAAGATCATTTCAGGATTTTTGTTTTTCCAATTTGGGAGCAAAACCTCCAGGGGAAGTAAGTAGTTTGATGCTTTCCATGCTGTCAGAGATCTAAAGGTGGGTGAGGTAATGGTCAGTAAATGACAGCGTGATGCATTTGCTTGCTCTGCTCACTGGGTTAATCTGAGGTAGAGGTCAGCAACCTTCACCCTCCAAAGAGTAATTTCTGCAAAATTCCGTTTTTCCAGAGCCACAAAGTTACATCGTCTCTTTAAAAAAAAATCCCAATTTGCTCTAAATACTTGATATATGATTAAAATAAATAGCTATTAATTCTATTGTTGTATTTTAGAATGAATGAGTGAAACATTTTCCAGAGCCAAAATGCATTTTCTTGAAATTTATACTTATGCAAAACATAAAAAAGGAACAATTTGTGATTTAAACCATAAAATTTGACCAAGTATTTTTGGCCAAGTGTATCTTATTACACTTGAAATAAGACAGAACTAACTTACATGTAACTTTTCAGCAAAATATATGAGGTTGCGATTATTATTCTTTATCAGTCCAGTCTAAGCAGTTTTTATCTTTTTTACTGACAAATTACATAAATCAGTCGCTTCTGTTGTTTGTGATTCTGTGATCACGGAATTTCAAAATCAACAGATTCTTGCATTTTTTTATACTTAAAAACACGTTTAAACATTGTGCTGAAATGATGCTAACTCCCACCTGCAGGTGGCAGTGTTTCTTACTTCTGCTGCATTTAATGTGAAGTTATAGTCGATACTTCACACGTGTCCATCACTTTCCATTGATCAATGGAAAGTGTCCATTGATGAAAAAGTCCTACTTCCACTGGCAGATCATTTCATTGATAAAATGGAAAAAATATATTGTTATATGTGAAATAATCTGTCTGTGGAAATATTCATGAAAAATATTAAACTTTTCATGAATATTAAGAAATTATTGATTTAAAAAGCTCCTTTAACTTGCTGAAAAAGCTACTTATGAGTTAGTTTTGTCTTATTTCCAGTGTATTACGATATTTGCACTAGAAACTAGACAAATATTCAGTAAAAGTTTGTGTTTTTGAAGTATATCCATTTATTAATATTGTAACAGTTTATTAATGGGGCTTTTCTCTTTCAGCACATTGTTTATATGGCCTAAAATAAAAACGAGTTTGACGACCCGCAGCTAACTAGCTAGCGAGAGTAGCTAACTAGCTAGCTAGTAATTCGGTTCCAGCAAACTATCCCATCATTTTATTGCCCGTCATGAATTATGACGGGTTGACACTTTCTATGCATGTTGCGGTTTCTGCTGAGTGTGTGTGTGTGTGTGTGTGTGTGTGTGTGTGTGTGTGTGTGTGTGTGTGTGTGTGTGTGCGTGTGTGTGTGTGTGTGTGTGTGTGTGCGATCATGACACCTGATAGTCACAGCTACCCTCTGGCTCTGCACATGTTTGGAGTCCTCTTTCTTCCTCTTGGCTTCGCAAAGCGCTGCCTTACTGTACATAACAATAACTGTCACTGCAGGATACATAAAGAAAATGAACACACTTTTCTTGCATAAGGTCTAACCATTGAAATGAACACAATGGTTAGATTTTTGAAGTAAATGGATGTGTAAATCATTGTAGATACTAAAAAGGCTTGGAGTTTTTGCATTTTTTGGGATGATTGTTTTCTCATGTGAGAAATAACATTTGTTTGTTTTTATTTTTTGAAAAAATGGGTCATTGTTTGTAGTTCCAGTTTCTCCAAAGTTAAGATGAATACAAAAACCTCATCAATATGTGGAAATTAATTGATTGTACCTAATATTTTGTCAAGGAAATGTTATTTATCTGAAAAGAAAAAGTTGAGAAAGTGTCCATTTGCATCAAATTTGCTCCATTTGGACCGCCCATAATCCTTCATAGGGCCTCAAATGGCCCCCAGGCCGCAGTTTGAACACCCCTTCTGTAAAGGAACTGTCATCAAACTGAATGAACTGAACTGTAATTTAGTTTGTAGGTTTCTGCTGCCATCCTGTTTGGTGCATTGATGCGTTCCTCGCTGTCTGCAGCTGTCATGGCTCCCAGTTTGGCTCAGGCCTACCGAAGAAGATGGTGGATGGCGGTCACGTCCATCATAGAGAACCTCTTCTTCTCTGCCGTCCTGCTGGGTTGGGCATCGCTCCTCATCATGCTGAAGAACGAGGGCTTCTATTCCCACCTCTGCGTAGGTAAATGCTCTGACATCTGCAAAGACATGCAGGAACTAATCATGATGTATGTTAGCTTCTGAACTTAAAGAGATTACCAAAAGATTCCCTGTACATTAGCATTTTGAAAATGTTGGTAATCCTGATGTCTGAGATTAGCAAATATTAATAACATCTAAAAGCATTAACATTTCTAATTAACCAACAACAAATGGCCTAAAAGGTTTTCTGCGTCTTTCACCTGCAAACAACATTGTTAAGATGGAAACAACTAAATATAATTTCCCTCTGGGATCAAATAAGTATTTTTGAAATTGAAATTTAATTTGAATTGACCACCAGCCAATTACAAAGCGATTGTCCACAGCCAATCAGCTCATTCCTGGACGGAAAAGAACCAATCACAATCACCAAATCAAAACAGTGCAGGAAGTGGAAGAAAACACCAAGCAAAACAGTAGTGTGTAAAAAAAAAAAAAGCACTGCAAAAACACCAAATCTTGCAAACTACTTTTAGTTCCTTGTGCAAATATCTTAATAAATTCAAAATAAGACAAAGCTAAGTTATGAGTCACATTTTAGCAACAAATATCAGCTTGTTTTAAGTCAAATAATCTGCCAGCTAGTAGAACTAGAATCTCCTAGTCAAAATCATTTACTTAAAACAAGCTTCTATATCTGACTGACAATTAAAAAAGTTAGTTTTGTCTTATTTCAAATGTTCTAAGATATTTGCACCAGAAACTAAACCAAAGTACTTGGTAAAATTTTGTGTTTTTGCAGTGAGAAAACAAACTACATGACAGTCCTAAGTGAACAATAACCTGTCCCCAATAAATGTTAATTTAAAGGTTGGTTTCACTATAACTGATTGTTTTTTGGTTTTTTTATCCAGAAAATGAAACTTTTGCCACAAACAGAAGTTTGGTGGAGGGTGGCAGATGGCCTAGCTGTGTGGAGCAGGAGGAGATGCTGAATCTTGGCTTCACCATCGGCTCGTTCTTCCTGAGCGCCGCCACGCTGCCCCTGGGAATCCTGATGGATAAATTCGGACCCCGACCGATCAGACTCATCGGCAGGTCTGACACCGCACTCATTTCTGATCAAAATGTTTCTGATTGAGAGTACGACCGCTTTTACAGATGAAAGAACTGCGACAGATTAAAACCTTATAAAAATTATTCGTTAATGAGACAAGAAGTTTTACAAAATACTGTTTCAATAAGCTGGTTTGTTTGCGCATTGAAACCTGATGGCAGGGGCGGCCAAAGCCTTTTTGGGGCCCTGAACAGATTTTCATTCAGGGTCCCCCATGAATGATATTTCATCATTTGGCTACGATAGAAATAGCTGTTTCCATGTCAAATGTGTGTAAAATTTTGGTGATATTGTGCTAAAGTAAAACAACCCCCCCCCCCACCCCCCAACACAATTTTGCAATTGCAGTGTTTCCATTAAATAGGAAACGTAATTAAAATAACTCGTAAATGTGTTTCTTTATGGGATAAGTCAATAAAAACATATCCCTTCCTGTCATCTTCTTTGTCATTTCCACCAGTAGTAACAGCCGGTTGTTGATCACTTGATTCCAAAGAAGTGTTTGTAGTTTTGCAAAATGAACTAATTTCAATAGAGCCAAAAAAAATCCACCTGATCCTCATGCAAAAACTTAATGAAAAACTATTTTTTTCTCTAAATTGCCATGTTTCCATTAAGCAAATTTATTTTCAAAATTTCACGTTGCAAATATTTCAAGGTAAATGGAAATGCAGCTATCAACATAATTTGTAATCAACTTACATTATACTAATGTTGTCATGGTGACTGATTTTACCCTTAAAGAAGTAATAAACTAACGAAAATACTTTAATCGATCTTCATTTTGAAATGTAAAGTGGTATTTAAGTGCAGCATTTTGATTGAACTAACATCAGTGAGCAAACACTGAATTTAAAGTTTAATATATTTTGTTTTTAAAATTTGGACAAGGACCAATAAAATGAATTATTTAGATTCTTAGATATGTCAAACTGAGAAACAGTCCTTAAATATTAATAACATATTTTCCACTTAAATAATCCCAGAATAATGTTTGACATTTCCTCTTCTATGATATGCTGATGATTATCTGATCATTTTACTTTGACTAGGCTGTTCTTTTTTCACTGTATTTAGTGGAATACCTCCAACCTGACACTACAGCAGCATTAAGAATAAAACAAATAGGTGTTTTTCTAACAATTCAAATCAATTTTTGTTTGTTGTGATATTCAATATTTGTGTTTCAGTTCCTGTTTCGCAGCGTCTTGTGCAATGATGGCTGCCGCTGCGAATGACCCTGAAGGTGAGACGACAAACCTACATTTAAAAATTAAACTTTAGCTGCTAGCTTGACTTACTCCACCTTTTGGGGGTTTTTTGTACATAACTAATTGTTGGCACATGGATAAGTTACATTTGGTTGAAAAAAGTCCAAAACAAAAATAAATTGTGGCTGCAATGTGTTTCTTCTTTTGTTTTTTTTTTATCAGCGCTCTCTGTCCTCATTTTCTTTGCTGTTTCCTTCAACGGTTTTGGAGGAATCTGCTTGACCTTCACATCACTCACAGTGAGATTCACACACACCCACACACGCCTACGCACACACACACACTAACACACACACATGAACACACGTACAATGCTGAAGTTAGATATATGGCACAATAAGACAAAATTAACTTACAAGGGACTTTTCAGCCAGTTATATGAGCTTGTTTTAAGTCAATAATTAGATATTGATTTTAATTAAGTACTACTTCCACTGGCAGCTTATTTCACTTAATACCAAACATTTTTCCCATGTTATAATGTTACAAGACATGTAACTTAAAATATTCGAAAATTATCTTGTTCCACTGACAGATTATTATTTACAACTGGGACTTTTTCATCAATATTAAGGATTTATTGACCTAAAATAAGCTCCTATATCTTACTGAAAAGTTACTTCAAAGTTAGTTTTGTCTCATTTTAAATGTACTAAAATATCTGCACTAGAAAATAGACCAAAAATATTTGGTTAGATTTTATGTTTGTGCAGTGCATAACATCTTAATCTGTAATGGATCCGAATAATTTGGGGTATTTACACCTTTGGCTGAATAGTAAGATTTAACTAAGAATAGTGTTGTCATTATTAGTCCTTAGCTTGTAGAAACAGCATACAAAATAAACTCTGTGTGTGTGCATGTGTGTGTGTGCATGTGTGGGCGTGTGTGTGGGTGTGTGTATGTTTGCTTCACCTCAGTAAACTTTTATTCCAACTATAGACAGCTGTAATGTTGCCAGTACCACAAGACACTGCATGCGGTTCTTGTCATAATCAATCTTCCATTTTGGATGTGAATATTAAAGGAATTGCAGCA